>NW_026067908.1:12595451-12602951 GCF_014885135.2 Alexandromys fortis | reverse complement strand
AATAAAGGCTGCCCCAGGATCCAGTCTGCTGGACTGTCCTGGCCTCAGGTTCTCAGGACTGAAGTGCCTAGTGCCTTTTTGGATGCCCACAGGAAGGATATGCGCATTGGCTGGCGCCCGGGACGGAGTCCCATTACGGCTTGCAAATATTAATATCATAAAGTTAAATATTGTTTTCAGGGATTCCGGTTTCAGTTTTATGTAGTAATTCTTTCAGCTAATTGTTTTCCTGCACCCTGATCCCATAATTAGGGCCTGACTAATTATCTAATTACTAGGTAGCAGAAGGGCAGGTTGATGGCGACGTTTTCGCCATCTTTCAAAAGCGCCGTTATCCTTGAGAAAGTCACGGCTTCCTCCGGCTGCAGGCAGCTGCGCAGCCCCGAACGTGTGCCCACCTTCCACATTTGTCAACCTGTTCATTACAGGGGTGAATTTGACACATCAGAAATGTCCCTTTGACAGGAAAGTTTATCCTGGAATGAAAACTGAAGCAAAAGAAAGAAAACCAAAGAAAGATGAAAGTGTAATTTATATTCTCAGATTTGCAATTGTAGTCTTGTCTTAAAGGCAGGATATATGTCAGCTCCTTGGGAGCTTGGGAGATGTTCGCTCCGGGAGCCTCGGGGCTCCACGCAGGACTGTTCAGAAAGCATGGAAGGCCTTGTTCATTTCACAACCCAGTAGGGCTTTCAGACAGAATCCTTGTCACTCCTGGCTGGCTGGTGGCAGACAGCACAAGCTTCAACATCCTGGGAGAAATTAACCCATAAAATCCAAGGTACCCGGAACTCTGACGTTTGGCCACCGCAAACATCAGGTTACCAAGACGCTGGTTCATCCACGACCAATTTTGTTTAATCCCCGCATTTTAACGTTTGCCACCTTTTAATCTCTTGCCGATTTTTACTGCACTGGAAAGCCAGGCCCCCACTTCCCCGCCCCCTGACTTTTAGGGCAGAATGAATGGGGCCAAGAATGTTTTCATGTTTATCCCAAACCTCAGGTAGTCTGAGGTTGACCTCTCAGTTTCTCAGCGTTGGCTGCTGGCCTCCAAAGGGAGGCAACCCTTCTAGACTATCAGCGTAACTCACACACCGCACACCTCGCTAAACGGAGGAGCGCAGAATCATTATCAATTACAACCCCAACCAAATATGATTTTATATTCAATTGACTTGGTGTGGATAAATCTATGTTTGCACAATAAATGCATCTGTCAAGGTTTTTTTTTTTAAATGCTCTCAGCTAGATTTTCATTAATGAAAGATTAATTGGCATTAAGCACGCAGAGATCTCTATCCATAATCAGCAGCAAATAAGCTGGTTAATGAGTTTCTATGCCCATATACATCTTTCTGAATCAATGTTTTCAACTGAGACCGTTGCTGAGTGGTTAGAAGGAGCTGGAGAGAGAACTCGCATGAAACGCATTCCATTTGCCAGGCTGACGTCTGCCTCAGCACTATTGGCGTCTCTGGATGCGGTCATTGATGCATCTACGATGGCTGCGTAAAATGTGTTTAATTGGCATGAAAGGCACTCGCTGAAGGCTGCTGGGGTTTCCATTATCCGGGTGGACATCTTATTTACTTTGGTGGATCCTGGGAACAAGATGAAAGTAGAGGAGAACGGGGATGGGGGCTGGCCCTGAAAAGGGTGGGGTTTGTGGCTGGTGGGGGGTGGCAGCTTCACAATCGCCCAGACGTGCAAAAGGCAGCTCCTTTTCTCCCTCCACCCTCAGGCGCGGGCCAGTGGAACTTTTCGTACTTAGGATCTGCAGAACAATGCTCGCCCGCCCGCCCGGTGCGGCCTGGGCAAGCCCTGCAGGCCCTCGCGTTTCAGAGACTCTGTGGTTTTTATACAGCCCCTCAGTAGAGCTCCAAAGCTGGGTGAATGAGAGAGTGGCGTTTTTAATTGTAAATTTAGATAACCTCGTGGGGTTAAAGTGACGCTTCTTGTGTCTTCTTCGTTTCTCTGTTACCCCACTGGACACCGTCCTTGTCCTGGCACTGTTCCTTCTGAGGATTTCTCTGGTTGCCAGCTCCTTACAGAGCGAATGCTCACGTCACTGTTTCTAAGGACTGCTACCTGACAAGCTGTTTCTATCTCATTGGTGGGGGTGGTGACACCTACACACGGTCGCCAGAGGCATCCACAGTCTGTCAGTGTGCCTGTAGAGAGAATATTATTCAACTCTGTTCTCATGTCTCAGAACGGAGAGAAGACTGGATGGTGGTCCTTCGCAGAGGGCTGACTTACACAATTTAAGTGTGCTTGACAGATGCATCCAAAAATATACATATATTTATTGCCTTAAAACACACATCATTTGTGTACATCCGTGGGGAGCCCTTTAGTGAAGTCTGGCTTCTCAAGGAAGCATTTAGGGGTGCTGGAACGTGTCCAATCAGAGACTCAGGTGGCTGGCTGGGTGGGGCCCTGACTTGCGCAGTCCTGATGTCAAGCACTAGCAACATGATAAACCTTTTTATTAAAACTCGTTATTGAAAGTCCTTGGTGTTATTGGAATTTTGAAAGGAGGATAAGAATGGTAAAGAAACGCCATTGGGTTTGCTATACAGAACAATCCCACAGATATCAGCATTGATAGCTAGCTATGAAAAAGCACACACATCCCTTCTGGTAGACTCTGTGGGGCTGAAGAGCACTGGGGAGGCAAAGGTGCAGGGCTCATATTCTCCTTGGCAAAGTGACAGGACACGTTCTTCTCACCACTGCTCTGGCTCTCTCCCTTGATCCCAAGGGGTTCGGGGGGCCACTGGTCACCAAATCTCCCAGAATTAGCGCAAATTTTTATACCAATATTTGTATATTGTGGCTTCTAGATACAAGGCATGTCTGCAGGATTATCTCCTTTAATTTCGCTATGGAGATGTTCCTCCCATGGCTTTTACAAAGAAGAAAATGGAGTCACCCAGTGGTAAAGTCACTGGCTCACATCCCTCACCCCTTACCAAGCCAGCCTTGTAAGTTTAGCCAAGGTTGATGGTGGAGCAGCCTGAACACGAGGCCACCTCCAGTTACCTCACTGGAGACATTACATGGAGAAGCCCTCTCTCTTTGTCACCAGCGTCACATAGCTCTCAAAGAAGACACTGAGACAGTGACTTAAGACTTGGCATCAATCCAGAGAATCATTTGGGACACCTACCACATGGATAAATGTTTCATTGGGTGACCAGCAGAACTGATCATCATTTGGGCCTGTCCTAATTTTTTTTCCTACAAGGTGGGCCATTGAGGTATTGACACAAACGCTCTGTGTTCTTTCTCTAAACCTGGGGGCAGAGACCAGCTGCAGAGGCTATACCCATGGAATGTATGACGTGGGCAGCGGCAAATACCCCAACTTCATCCCACACAGCAGTGGCAGGTGCTCCAGTGGATCCATGGAGATGGTAGATGACCTCCTGTGTCTTTGCCCTGCTGGGCAGAGGAGTCATTGGAGTCTTCATAAACAGGGAGTAGTTGAGCCAGGGCATGAAGAACAAGGGTGAGGGCTGGGCTTAGGCAATGCCCGCAGAGGGGTACCTGGACAGAACAAGGGGTGAATGCAAAAGAGCTCACTGTGAAAGCAAATACTTGTTTCTTAGAAGCAGAAAGTAAAAAAACAACCCTTTTCTTCTATTGCAGACAGCAGAAATGGACTTTAGAGGGTTTAAGGTAGCAGAGACGAGGAATGGTTGGATCACAATCAGGAAGGCAGGGAAAAGTCCTTTTAGGCCCTACCCACAAGGATGTCCTTCTCTGTCCTCATTTTACTATAAGGAAGTCCTATGAGTGAAATTCTAATAGGTTGAATGCAGATCACATGCTCACCAAAGGGCTGGACCAGACAGTGGAAGGAAAGATCAGGTGGGCAGAGCCGTGGGATAGTTCCAAGATAACAGCACACTAGAGGGCACCAGGATTACATACATTCAACTGGGAAGGGTGATGCCCAAATAGCAGATCACGGTACCAACAGAAAGGACTATTATTTGACCCCAATCTATAGCTAGCCATTGTACATCATACTAGTAACACATTTATGGCCAGGTATCATCCTGTGATGAGTACACACTTCTCATATGTTTTTTATTTAATGTTTTTAGAAGATTTATTTATTATGGATACAGTGTTCTGCCTGCATGTATGTCTGCATGCCAGAAGAGGGCACCAGATCTCATTACGGATGGGTTGTGGGCCACCATGTGAGTACTGGGAATTGAACTCAGGACCTCTGGAAGACCTCCGAGCCATCTCTCCAGCCCTATTTAATGTTTATAAACTAGGAGCACTTTATCGGAGGGAGGCAAATATTTACAAATTAAAATAAAAGCCACAGATCAGAAGGTCTCTTGTCAATGTCACAAAGCTACTGAGGGAACTCCAACCCAGAGGTCTCTGATAGCAGAGCTCCCAATCACTGTGTGTTGTACCCACCCCTCTACGAGTTCTGGTGAAGCAGAAGTACTGCACATTGGTGCTGGCTTCCCTCTACCCTAGTCTACTCTGCCTTGCCGTCCCTGAATGGGCTCATTCAATTTATGAGGCAGAAAAGAACCTTCAAGCTCCTCTGTCTGTAGCTTGTGCAAGCCAAGTAGGTACTTTGTACTTGGGCCAGTCTCTCAAGTCCTTTGTGGGGCCACACACAAAACTCCAGATCACATCATTCCAAAACCATTTAAGCTAACACTTCCTTTTGAGCCCGAGACATAGAGAACATTGCTTTCACAGGTCACCAGGGCACATTATTCTAGTTAAGGACCGAGAAAAAGCTTCTGCAATCCCCAGGGTGACAGATCTGCCTTAGTGTTTACACTAGTACTGGAATTTAAAACTTCTCTCAGAAGGTGGTAGGTTAAATTCGTTTGGAGTAACATCCATTGCGAGTCAATGACTGATGTGAAGCGTATAAATGCAGAAAACTCCGCACACCACACAGCCATTGCTTACCTAGAAGCCAATAATCTAAGCCTGGCTACCTTTGGAGCTCACCAGGTCCACTTGCACCTTTTCCCCCAACCAAAGACTGCACAGCGGTCATTAGGATTCTCACATAACAGACAAGAAAGTGGAGTCTTTGGGACGTTGAATGGGTAGGCTAAGGCATTGTAGAGGAGCTCTTTGGTGACTCTCTGCTCTGGCTGATGACATGGACCTTCTTAGAGACATTGGTCAGTGATGGCTACATTTTGGCCCTGTCCTCATGGATGACATCTCTGCACCTTCTAGGAAGAGCCTATCCTTGTCAGAGAGGGTGCCCGACACTCTAGAACTCCCTGTCTGCAGAAATGTCCTTTCAACTTATCCTCCACCAGCACAACCAGCCTTGCCACTCAGGGTTATAGTCCTTGTCACTCAGGATTTAATGTCTTTAGTGGTTCCCAGTTCTCTTCAATAGCAAACCCAGACTTACATGGGTTGCAAAACCCTTTGGATTTGACCCTTGCCCATCTCATCTCTGTCCTCAGCTCTCTCCACTTTGATCAGGCAGCTCTCCCAACAGCCTTCCTGTTGGGATGATGGCTTTCCATGCCTCTTTGAAGATTTCTATAGCACACCTGGAGATTTATCACTCTGCAAGGGTAGGGATGTGGTCAGGAAACTTGCGCACTGTAATAACCATCAACACCCACTCATGTGAGACCATGAGAAGGGAAAATCGTATGTGTGTTTCATGAAGCCATTTGCAGGAGGAGTGGGCTTCAGATGCAGGGTACTAGGGTGTCTAGGTCTCCGAAAGTTTCCCATAGTCCCCTCGCAGGTGTCTTGCTATGTCCCTAGCCAGTTTCCCTAGAGGTAGCAAGAGAGCCGCTAACAGCAGTTGAAGCAGCACCCACAGAGGGTTGAACAAAGAATGTCTCTTCTAGTTGTCCTTCCTGCAGGTATGAAGGAGCCATTTGAAACCCCATGTCATCTCTGAGTCAATTAGCATTACTAATTAGAAAACTGGCTGAAGCCAGGATACCTGGACCAATCACAGACAGGAAAAGTATACATAGGATAGCCATGTTGATTTAGCCACGGGTGAATCAGCTTCTGCTAACTCATATAACTGGGAAGTGGAGGGGTGGGTGTCTGAATGAGATGCAGCCAGGGTGGAGGAACAAAGGAACGGATGCTGTTTACAGCAGTAGAGCCACCAGTTGGGCAAATGCAACCCTCTCTCCTTCCGTAAGCCTCCAGAGGGCAAAGGGCATGGTTTCCTTACTTTAGCATCTCGATGTCTGGTACAGGACCGGGGAAAGTGTTGAAAAACTCAGAATGAGTAAAGTTGTTAGAATATCGTTGGAGGGGGCTGAAGTTTCTAAAAACAAAAACCAAATCAAAACAAAAAACTTTAAAAAAAAAGAAGAAAAGTTTGGGGTTCCAAAAGGCAAGACTGGCACCTGCCAGATCATGTTTGGTGCATAAATTAGGTCTTTTACAAAGACAGGCTTCTGTCTGCCGGTCGTCAGAAACACTGATCTAAGATCCAGACATCTCTATTACAGTTTTACAAACACAGCTTTAAGTCATACATTATACTGAATGCTTTCACAGCTCATCTCGTTCAGTGGCTTTTAAACCTCACAGAGGTCACATTTCGAAACAGTAGTCCACTTTTTACAGCATCTTCAAACATTAAATAAAAATAGAAATTATGGTGAAGAATGAGGTGTCCGGAGAGAGCACTAACATGACACTGGGTATTATTACTGCTGAGGACAGTATTATTTGGAGTCTGAAGGTTGAGATGCCTGGCTCGTCTCTGCTCCATTTTCCTTTGATTGACGCCAAAGAAGAGAGCTCAGGCTCTGTTAATGTTCAGGCACTTCTCTAAAGCCTCATGCAGCACAGGGACTCCCAAGCTGTGGTACCCTTGGGCGCACAGGAGATCTGTAAGAAGTGCACAAAGCTGCCTCTGTTCTCATGCTCTCCTCAAGCGAGGGATGGTAGGGCTGGGGAGATGGCGCAGTAGGTCACCTGTTTGCCACGCACGTATGAGAACCCGAGTTCAAACCCCCAAAGGCAAATGTGATGGCCCATGTGTATCCTCTCAGTGTCCCTACAGTGGGATGGAAAGCAGAAAAAGAATTCCCAGACATGTGTGGGTAGCTCGGTGGCATACGCAACTATAAGCAACATAGGGGTCCTGTTATCAAAACAAGGGGGAAGACAACGGCTGACATCAAGACTGTCCTTTGACCTTCACATGTGTATTCTGGAGCACTTATTCCTGCAGCCACACACACGTGTGGGCATATACACAGTTCCCACAAGGTTTAAAAAGAGAGAGGAGGATTATAGTTTTGTTATATTATCGGAAAGGTTCTTTTAAGATTTTTAGCAATTTATTTATTACGTGTGTGTGTGTGTGCGCGCACATGTGGTGTGGGTGTATATGTGTATGCATCCGTGTGTGTGTGTGTGTGTGTGGTCTGTGTGCAAAGGTATAGATTCCTGGGTGGCTTTACACAGGGGTGTTTTTTTTTTTTTTTTTTTTTTTTT
>NW_026067908.1:12576508-12595423 GCF_014885135.2 Alexandromys fortis | reverse complement strand
CTTTTTCGAGACAGGGTTTCTCTGTGGTTTTGGAGCCTGTCCTGGAACTAGCTCTTGTAGACCAGGCTGGTCTCAAACTCACAGAGATCCACCTGCCTCTGCCTCCCAAGTGCTGGGATTAAAGGCGTGCGCCACCACCGCCCGGCTTACACAGGGGTGTTTGATCCCCTACAGAGCATGGCTGTTTGAGGAGGTCTCTGTGGGCTACCTGCTATCTCTGTTTCCTGGTTCCCATGTTCTGCCGCGTTTTACAGTTCAGAACTGGAAGGCTGCATTCAAACTTACGGAACATGACATTTTAACTATCTCCGCTCACCATGATTCATCTCAATTTACCTTCTCCCAACTGAGGTGTTGAGGAAGTGCCCCACCGCCAGTTCTCCAGGGGAGGAAGAACATAAGCAGAGTCCAAAGAGCCCCGTGCCAGCCACCCTGTGAGCCAGGCTAGCAGACTGCATCCCCACAGACCTCCTCGAGGAGGAGGGCTCCAGCAGGGGACTCTGAGCGGCAGTAGCCATGGCCTCTGCAGTGTGTTGTTGGACTTCTATGTAAACCAGCAGATGAATCAAACAGTCCTAAAAAGAGTGGGGATGTGCTGAGCCCAGCAGGGCCCCAGCAGCTCTTTCATACAGGGTCCTACTAGGCTTGCTCCTGATGATGCATTACCTGCGAAACGAATCAATCTCAGGATCCAATATAAGGCCACAGAATATATTTTACTGTCTTTAGTGGACTTCCATTTTCAAGTTCAACTGCAGCTGAACTTCGGGTGTAAAAAATCCCACTCTGTCTTCAGTCACTCAAAGGACCTCAGCTTCTGAGTTGCTGGAATCGATAATGAGGTCATGAGCAAATATTATTAATGCCTTTTATTATTTATATGGATGATAATGTGTCCAATTGACACACAACTTTTCACCTCTCAGATCTAACACTCATGACCCCTGGTGTCCACGTCTTGTCTTCCTTCCTTCTCTCCCCTCCCTCACAGATACAGTGACGGAGTAATATATCACAAGCCATGACCCCTTGGCCTTTATGAATTATCTGTTTAGAAAGACGTGAAGCCACCTTTTATATCCACCATAATAGATACTTAGACACAGTGGATCAATAGCGAACAAGTTTGCTGGTTATAGTTAATGGGTACCAAAGGGACACTCTGGCAGTGACCTCTGACACTGGAGCCGACAAGAAATCTATAGAGTAAAAAATAAGGAAGATGGACAGTTTTTTAAGTTATGAACATAGGCCCGTAGCAAATCATGAAAATTCTCTCCTAGTACAAGTAACTCAGAGTTGTGGGAGGTCACTAACTTCTGCAAATCCTTTTATTTGGACCTCGGAATAGGGTACAGCCTTGCATGGCCTTGCGTGGCCTTGCCTTTTTGGAAACAGTTTTGGTACTAGACCTGACATAAGTCCATCCATCTGTTATCCAAGGAGACCCAGATGAGATTGTTTTCCTGTCAAAGGGGGCTTTTCTTTCTGTGAGATCGGCTCACTTATCATTTTAAGCAGGCTCAGATTTGTTAAGCAGCCACATGGTAACGGGTTTCTAGAAGAAGATCCCTAGACCCACCGTTCTGGAAAGAAGCCGAGCTTACGAGGTATTTAAAAATGTAATGGGAATGGAACATTGGGGCTTTCTGGAAAAGATGGTTTCTGCACTGCACGTTGTCAAGGGAATTCGACAATAAATCCATTGTTGTGTGTCTGAGAGTCTGTTGAAGGCAATTAGAGTCTCGTAACTTCCAGCGCTGATCTTAGGGAAATCCACCAGGGCACCGAGCCTCCCTTTTTTTGTGTCACCGCATGGACATTAACGTAGGCAAGAAGTCAGGGAAACAGCTCGTCTGTGAACGGAGAAGGGGGGCTCCAGCAATCGGCTGGCAGAGGAATGAACACACAGATCCAGTCCAGAGTGCAGAGGGAGAGAGGGAAAGAGAAGGGTCCTTTGGTCCCCATGCTGGGTCGTGACGTCACACCGCAGCGGCATCCCTCTCCTGTCCCCAAGGTCTCCCTGCCGAGCCCAGTCATCCCCGCTGTTCTTTTATCTCTCTTCTGGGCTGTAAGATGAATCACTGCTGGCTCCAGACCGATCCTGAGGACAGAGGCAGGTCCTGGCGAGGTAGCCTGCCTCCCATGGCTTAAACATTTTAATTAATTTCAACACTAATGCGCAAATGAGAGGTAATCACTCTGCTGCAGCGCTTTCTAATTTACTAAGTTCATTCATTAAAACTTCCTTAACTGAACTTTGATTGAATGTCATGCTTTTTTGGAGGCCTTTCAAATCGCCTTCAGGATTTTTTTTTTTTAAGTGATATCTTGGGTAGCGGCTGAAAGCCTTCCAGTGTTTGCTTAAAGAAAAGAGTGAGGAAAATTTGATCAGCGAGAAACCTTTGGGCGGAGCAAGGACCCTTTGGGACAGCAGGAGTCCTATAAAGGAGGGGTTATCTTTAAGCAATATATATATATTTTTAAGCAATATATAATGCATATATATATGTGCAAGGAAAACATCAGTTTCTAATAAAAGAAATAAACCCGTCATTTTAATACTTTTCAAAACCTGGAACTACATCTCCTAGAAGGATGCAGCTTTCCATGAAAGCCAACAGAACCATGGTGGCGCTTTCCACTAATATGGGGAGGCACCGTCCCAATGCGTCACCAACTCGATTATTTTGGGAACATTATAATAAAAGTTTTAAGGAGAGTTTGTCTATTAATCAGGCTTAAATTTTTACTGAAAGGTTGTTTCACCCAAGACTTCCATTTTAAATTAACCTAGGAAAAAAAAAACGTGACCTGCAGTTACCATTATTCAATACCAGGGGAGGAAACACCCCATATTGTCAGTTACTTCATGGATGCTCTCAGACTGACACGAAAAATGCATGGAAACCAGATGTGGTGGTGCATGTCTATGACCTCCAAACTGAAGAGGTCGCGGCCAGAGGACTGTGAACTGGAGGATTGGGAACTGGGGATGTCTGGCCCTACGGTAAGACTCTTAACTCAAGCACTGGCAGTATTACCATCTCTAGGAAGTCCTTTCCTCCCAGGCCCTACCTTGCTGCTCCCCACTCCCCACCTCCAGACAAACAAATGCTTTTATTTGAGTAAAAATTCCAGGAATATGAAAGGGAAAATTCAAGTCAGAGGTATCAGTGAAGCACTGTTTCTGTGATATGCTGTTATGAATCAAAACAGTGGTTTACACATTTCATTTCCATGTTTTATTTTAAAAAATTGCTCAACGAGACCTCAAAATGCATTTTTAAATGGAATTTGTAGCTTTGGGGAAAGTAGTTACGTATGTCATCCCTGCAGGAGAGATGCGACCTGATTGGGTAATGTGCTCCTTCCTAGCATGGGCCAAGAGTTGTCTCTCTGAGTTGGCACATGGACTTGCTCCTCAAGTGGGGAAGATCTCTGTGGTGGAATCTCCTCTTCAGATACCAACTGTGAGAGGATTGAGTCAGCGTAGGGTAGACAATGTAGTGGCAGAATTATCTATGCGCTGGCATCAGAGCAACCCTGATTTTCTATTTGTTAGCTGAATGGACCTTGGTTTCTGCATTCAGCCTTATGATGATAGGTCTCCTGTGGGATTTTGTGAAATGAGCAGCTAAATGAGCCGCATGTCACTTGCTTGTAGTAAGTGACACTCGGAGGCCACATGCTGCTCACTCTCACTCCAACTTCAAGAGTCAGCATCCAATGACATTCTACAAAACAGAAAAAAATACTAAAATGAATATAGAAGATCACAGAGAGCCAAAGCAATTCTAAGCAGAAAGCTACTGCTAGAGATATGCCAATATTTACCTCAAACTGTGTAACTGAGCTACGGTGACAAAGATAAGGTGGCGATGGAGCAAAGACAGACATTTAGACAAATGGAACATTATTGAGGACCCAGAAATAAACCAACACAGCTATGGCCACCCAGTTTTTAACAGAGGTGTAAAGAAAAACCACACTGACAAAAGACAGTCTATTTAATAAATGGGAAAACTGGATATCCACTTTTGAAAGAATAAAATTCAATCCATATCTCTCATCTTGCACAAATAATTAATTCAAAATGGAACCAAGACATAATTTAAAATCTGAACATTGAAATTGCTAGAGAAAAGCACTTCACAGTACAGGTGTAGGTAAGAACTTTCTGAATGGCGTAGGACTTAGCCGCAATAATTGGCAGCTGGGAGTAGATGAGATTTCAAAGTTCTACAAAGCAGAGGAGACTGTCAACAGAGTGATCAGTCTGCGGAATTGGAGAAAGACTGCCTGTACGCTTCAGATGGAAGCCATACATACATACATACATGCATACATACATACATACATACACATAAAGGACCAGTAACTACTTTTAAAAGCATCCAACATCTTAACATGTTGAAATAAGAGCAACAGATTGATATGACACTCCCACATCATTAACATATTTATCTATAAAGGAAACACAAATTAAAACTGCTTTGAGATTTTCTCTTACTCTAGTTAGAAGGGCTGTTGTCAAGGAAATGAATGACCACATGTGTTGGTGAGGATGTAGGAAAAGAAGAATTCTTAGTCCCAGCTAGCGGGATGTAAGATAGTGTGTCCCCTGTGGAAGTCAGGGTGTGAGCTTCTAAAAAATAAAAAGAAGCTACCTTGTGACCCAACCAGACCACTGCTAAGGACCTGCCTTTCCATCACACAGATATTCCCATCTTCACAGTGATCCTGAAACTGGATCTAATAAATCCACTTTAATATGCATGTTCACCCTATCCGTTACGTTCCTTTGGAGAACCTGGCTAACACCATAGATGTTTCTTCAGTTTCTTCAGCTTCACTATGAGGACGAGTCTCACTTCAACTCTACCTGCCATTTCCAAATGGCCTTCCCTATTTATTTTCATTATCCTTTGAAGTGTAGAGAGAGAAAATTCTGGATGCATTGACTGAGTACATAAGAACCGGTATATAGACTTGAAGGAGTAGATGGTCCTGTTGTACTGGGGTGTGATTTAGAACCACACAGAACCATATTTGAGCTCACTAAGAGAGGAAAGCTGACCCTAACTCCATCAACTGTGCTGGGAGATCCTGAGCTGCCATTGAGGGTGTTCAAGCAGAGACGGCTATACATCTTGGACACCACAGAAGGAATCCCTACAATGCACTGACGGTACAGATGCACGGTGTCCCAGGTCGCTTCTAAGGCTAAAACTCTGTAGTTCTTACTATTGGTTTGTGCCCTGTGCGAGGTTAGAAACTTATCTGATTGAACAATTCTGGTAGATAATTCAGACAACACAGGAGTTGACCAAGATCGTTACATTTTTTCTACTTTTGATTCCCCTTTACCAGATAAATCTTTATCTGACCCCCACATGTATAAAATAGGCATACAAACCAAGCATTTGTTGATAATAAATCATAAGAAGTTTATTTTAAAACAGTTCTTTGACATATTACTAATTTTACCGATTGTTATAGCCAGAAGCAAAGCCACGTACATTCACTGCACGTTGGAGATTGAATTGACTTTTGGTCGTGTGTGTTCAGAAACCTTTGTCTGCTGCCAAAATTTTGACAATGCCCACATTTAGTTGCATGACCCAGTGAGAGATAGCCACCCACAGTTTAAAAGCTGAAGGTTAGTTGATTTTGAATTGTTTCTTTTCGGTTGGACTTACAGACCTTACAATACTTACATGCACTGCAAATTTCCTGTGAAATATAGAAACCTCACAGTTTTTCCTCACACTCGTTTACCCAGAGATTCTAATCTTGAATACATTTGGAGGGGCTGAGCTCACGGAGCAAAACAAGTCTAATCACGCCGTCTTGTCTTACTTAGAGTGGCTGTTGACTAAGGGGCTTTGTCGTTTTCATTGCCAGCCTGACAATCTAGAAGCACTCGAGAAGAGACCAGGTTGGCTGGTGACTATGACTTTGGTTGTCAGTTGATGTGAGGAGCCCCAGCCCACCGTGGGCAGCACCATTCCTTAGGTAGGAGGTGCAGAACTGTAGAAGAATGGAGACTAATGGTGAGGTCAGGCAAGCAAGCAGCATACGTCTGTTCAGCTCCTCTGCTCTGGACTGTGACCTGGAACTCTATGACAAATGCACCCTAAATTGATTTTTGTTGTGGTGTTTTGTCACAGCTACAGAGATGAGCTCGAACAAGCCTGGTGTCAGGGAGATATGAAACAAAAATGACGAAGGCCCCATTTCTGCCCTAGTCTCAGGCAGCCAAGGCCTGGTGTCTTGAGCAATGAAATGTTTACTTATATTTAAACACCTAATTTCACATCTGATATTTTCAAAGAAGATATATCTGTGTCTGGCATATTCTTCTATTTTTTATGTTGCAGCCTTCACAGTTGCTGTTGGCATTGTTTCTCTTGCCTGCATCTAAGTCTTTAGAGAAAACAACAGCTAAGGAGGAGTCCAAGATGGAGAGCAGCGGGCCGGACAAACACAGCTGAGGGCGGAGTCTGCTCCCAGCCAGCAAGGCCACGCCCCCGCTGGCTCACAGTCTTCTTCGGCTCTCAGCCTCGTTATTTGTCGTCTCTCAGCCTGGGTGAGCCTCTTGGAGATCTGTCTGCGGTCCTTAGTGGCGAACAGAGGCGCTCAGGGCTCCGTGAAGCCAAAGGTGCTGAGTGCTCAAGCCATTCATTATCGGCATGATGAACGCCGACAATGGGCTTGCACCGTCAGATCATGTACTTAATTTAATTAATAAAAAAATTAAGATCATCACCATTAACCTGCATTGGCTCAGAATGCCACAGGGGTGATTAGTTTGAATGGCACTCAAGGTTTTATAGTCCACTCTAGTAAGAATTACTTTGGTACCAATTAGGGTTTTCCATAATACCACCCCGTGTAATATCCCTATTACATGACACAATTTCTGCCAAATGATTGAGTTCACACCACACAGGCACGATGTCACGGGACTCACCCTCGGAGCAAGCGTGGGAACTCCCACAAACGTTAACATTCTCGTCAGTGAGAGGTGATCCCGATTTTTTATATTATGCAAACCCATTTCAAGGGCAATGACTCCCTGTCCCAGCCTGGGCGCACGGGGAATTGGAATTGCACTCAATGCCACCGCGAGGACCGGCACAGCCTCTCAGAACCTCTTAGCTCTAGTACGACCCCCTCACTACATGTAAATTATTCTCTTTAGTGTCAGAGAAGAGCCAGCCATTCAAATGACTCTTTCCTAATGTAAAATAACCATTACAGGGGCTCGTTCTGTTTATTGGGGAGAATTAAGTGGTAAACCGCAGACAAAGAAAAGTCTATAAAAGTGCAGTGTAAGTCCCCCTAGCCTGGAGAAACCCCCTTATTGCTTGGTTATGTGCTTTTCCAGATTTATTTATTTATTATTAATTTATGTATTTATTTATTGAGAAACGGTTTTAGTGTAGAGCCCATACATGCTCTAAACTCTAGAATTACAGATGTGCGTGGTGACTATTTTTAATATAAATAAATTTTGTGAGTTGTTAGTATAAAGGGACCTTCTTACGCATTCTGACTCACGCAACAACAATAGAATCCTTATCTTTCCAGGTCAATAATTATTAACTTCATCGTTTTTCTATGTTCAAGCTGATGAATCTTTTTTTTTTTCCATGCTTAGGATGAGCCCCAAGGCTTATACCTGCTAGTCAAGTGTTCTACCATTGAGTTACATTGTATCTCAAACCAACAAAATTTTATGAAGTCCACATTGGGTACGAGTTGCTGTTCATCCAAGTTGAATGAAATTATTTATTTCATTTTGTTGCATGAGGATCTTTGAGAAGCCATATGCTTGAACAGATATAGAAACAAACTGACGGGGCCAAGGAGACAAGACCTGTATAATCATTAGTACACTTCGTGAGGATGCTGGCAGCTATAGGAGGAGATGAACTAAATATAATCGTAAGCACCAAACAGAACCTTAGGAAGTGTTTGTCCTGGGGATCGGGAAAGGGGCCAGTGAAACACCATTTTAAGAAAATTGCTTCAGAAACTAGAAACAGGTAAGTTGAGCGAGTAACAAACTGTGGACACTGTAGTCAAGTTCTGTGTCCTGCCGCCAATTCTGCTTGCCCTCTCTCTGAACCTTAGCTCTTGTCCCCTGCCACATATTTGAAGACAGGGTCTAAGGAGCAAAGTCTCCAGCAGACAGCTTGGGCTCGACTTCCAGGTCCATTATATACACACTACGTCACCTTCGTTACACCACTGGATTTTTTCTGTCTTCCTTTTCTCTTCTGTTGATGGGTAACAGTGACCTCCTGACAAGGTTTTGGTTAAACTCTCTCTGGTAAGAGTCACCTTATGGGTATTTGCCTCGATTTCCAGTGTCCTACCTAGTGAAGGCACAGTGATGGGGAAGGGAGTCATTGCCTTGGAGGAGGTGCAGGTGGTGGGTGCTTCCCCGAGAGCCCCCTCAAAGTAAGACCCTGGGAGGAAGAGTTGGCCTGTGGGTAGTAGGAAAGGCTCAGAGACGTCTCTAGCGCCTAGGGAGGACTGGGAAATGCCTCTTTTCTTCCTTCGTGCTAAATGTCTGCCTCTAGCTACTGTGTGTAGCATGCTGTTCTCAAGGGCGATTATGAACACACTGACGGCATCCCTGTATGACGTGAGGGCCTCAGGGAAGAGGACTCTTGGACACTGACCTCTGAGACCAAGAACTGAACTTCTTTGTAGAGATGTGACGTGTCACAGATGGGGGAAATCTAGATGTGATCCAGGTGAGGGGAGGAAGGAAGCAGGGAAAGAGGGAAGACAGAGTAGGCAAAGGAGAGGGCAGAGAACCTGCGGAGGACCAGGGGGCATCCACGGCTCACAGCGGCACCCCGCCAAGACTAGGCTGCAGGCTCTTACTCTCTGAGCAGGGTGCAGGCACACCTTGTCAGGAACTCACGTGGGGAAGCGATCTGGGCTGACAGAGGCTCTCCAGCCCCGAGAACGTCTTCTCAGGCTCCTGTCAGCCCTGGCTCCGCAGCCTAACCAAATTGGACTTTTCATTTCACAAAAGGAGTCCCAGTCTTGCCCAAATGTTTCTTCTTTTCTGCCTTTCAAAAAATAAATAATATAAACTTACACCTTTCATCCTGCTACATTTCTGGGACTTGGCACAGTGGCTGTAAGGGTCACATCTACTTATGTCTCACTGGTAGCCACCGACTAGACAGCCTGTGTCTGAATCTACCTGATGTGACAAACTTAGGAGAGTAGACAGACAGGAAGGAGAAGCAGGTGTGGGAAACACTCCCCTCCATCTCTCTCTCTCTCTCTCTCTCTCTCTCTCTCGCGCGCGCGCACACACACACACACACACACACACACACACACGCAGAGCAGTGGCAGGGGCCTTGCTAATCAAGCTTTCTCCCGGCATAGCATATACTGACTTCAAAAGGAAAACACACCATCACATTTAGGCTGCAAGTGAGAACCAATACCCCAGTGTTAGAGGGTGATTGCTTTTCTCCACCTAAAATGTCAGAGGAAATATGTCTGTATTTCAGGAAGTGACGTCACTAGTGGGAGTGTTTGAATTATACGGCTGAAGTTAGGAGATATTGCCGAAAATGTCACCCAAGACATTTAGGGAGTGAACATGTGTCCTGAAATTTTTGTGGATAGCTGGCTTGAGACAAAATGTGTTTGTAAAGTTGTGCTGGTGTGCGTGTGTGTGTGTGTGTGTGTGTGTGTGTGTGTGTGCTTGCATGCGTGTGTGGTTTGTTTCCATCCTGAGTTTTTACCTTTGAATCAGCTTATACCTTTTGGAAATCCACTAGGTGCTCTCATGTTTCCTGCCTATTTTAGGGTTTCTACAGTTGTGATAAACACCATAACCAAAAGCAACTTGGGGAGTAAAGGAGTTATCTCCGTTAGAAGTTCCTTGCAGCAGTCAGTCATCAACGGGAGTCAAGGCCAGAGAGCAAGGCGGGAACCGGCAGGCAGAAACTGAAACAGACCTGGCTTGCTCCAAATGGCTTCATCACTCTTTCTTATACAGCTTAGGACAGAGGCAGCCCCATAGTAGGCTAGACCCTTCCATATCAATCATCAATCAATAAAATATCCCATAGATTTTCCCACAGGATAATTTGATGGAGGCATTTTTTTTTTCAGATGAGATCCCTCTTCCATATGACTCCAGCTCGTGTTAAATTGGCCAACATTAGCCCACACACTTCCTAAATTCACTTATGAATGCTGCTTTCCCAGGAGAACTAGACAGAACGGGGACGGGAGGGCTGAGGGCTGAGATGAGTGGAAGGACCTTCAGCAGAGGAGACTTCAGGCTGTGATTGAAGTAGAGAGAGAGCAGGGGCTCTGAAAAGACTTTCTCAACAGCGATGAAATTCATTTCTAGCCCTTCTAGAAGGTAGCATGAAGCTTGGGTAGATTGCAACTTTGCTATATTGGATCAGATTCATAGTGATTGGCACAGAGTATATGCCCTCAGACTCAATTAATTTTTCATTTAACTAATTAGTTGGTCCTTAGGAAGAAATACTTTTGTCCTCTTGGGAACACGCTCCCTAACCATCAGTACTGTTTCTCCCAAATAACTCTAAATTCCAAATTAGCTGTCTCATCGTTACAAGATTTGCAAACGACCACAAATGCATCCTCTTAATTCTTACAGCAAGTCCAGGAAGTCAGTGCTATGATGTTGAAACCATGAGCGAGAACTTGTGACTTGCCCACTCTGATTAAAAGCGGGTTCTAACTACTTATCTAGGCACACCATAAACTACAGAACCAAAAAAACCATTTTTAATAAATCCTAAATTTACCATGGGGGGGTGACTACTTTCCAAATTAAAACAGCTGTTATGACAAATTTTTATGTGAGGATGTTGGACCTGCATGGCCTGGGTGAAGCACTATTAATAAAAATCCAGAGACAGAAATTGGGGTTCAACCTGAAGGTCAGAAAAGCAAAACAGCCAGCCACTGGCTCTTACCTCCACCTCAGTCTGAAATGGAGATCGTGCCTCCAGGAATCTCAGAAAGAGACTGTGACTGAGACTGTCTCCTTCCGTTTTTATGATCTTCTCTAGTGCTGGGATTAAGGAGGGGCACCATTACTGCCTGGTTTCTATGGCTACTAGTGTGGCTACTGGGATTAAAGGTGTGTGTCATTACTTCCTGGTCTGCAAGGCTGACCAGTGTGGCTGTTTTGCTTTTCTGGTCAAGCTTTATTAACATATAAACGACATGCCACTAAACCTGGGTGCCGGATAAGTAGAGGTTGGTCATATTCTGCATGATAAACATTTTGAGTGATGTCACATCTCAGTCCAGGGTGGAGCTGGGGTCCAGGCAGTAGGCAAAGAAGGGCACAGTTAGGAAAAGCACAAGGCACAGCACAGTGATGCTGGAGCATCCGAGAGATGAGAAGAGGTCGTAGAGGTTTCTGCTCCTCCAATTCTAAACAGGAATCCTCTGAGCAACCCTATGAAGCAGACAGGATGGACTTAAACTACATTCTACACAAGGGAACCGAGCTTGGAGAAGCTACAGGCTGGGAAAGAGGTGGTGTGAGTGGCGGATGTGTGAGAGAATTCAGACTGGAGTGCAGGATGTCTGGCTTTGGTCCATAGCTTACTATTGTGTGCATGTCCCCCCTACCCCCCAAGCATATGCTGATCTATAATCACCAAGGTGATTGTCTGGGGGGACATGAATGGGACCCATGATTTTATAAAAGATGTTTTGGATAGCTTGCACGCATTGAATCCCTTCTGCCATGTAAAGATACAAGAAGACAGCATCTTGGGAGCAGAGAACAGCTCTTTCCAGACACCAGATCTCCCAGTGCCTTTATCTAGGACTTTCTGGCCTCTAGAACAGGGAGATACACTTCTCTGTGGCTTATAAATTACCCAGTCCTGAGTATTTTCTTACAGCAACAGTAACTGAGACATAGACTTCTCTAGTGTAGGACACCACCAGCCCATGAAGAGTGTAGTGTGAACTTCAGAATGATACCCCTTTCTCAGAGAGGTGGCAGAAGGCGCCCACATCAGCCTGTTTGGCAAGCAGACCGTGAGTGGAATTGTTATCCTCTCTTCTTGGCACGTCTTATACAACATAAAAGTGGCCTTCTGCTCCACCCACCCAACTTTTGTCTTGGATCCCTGTTCCTCTCACTGACTCAGAATTCCATCTCACCTTTGAATTCTCACCTTTGAACTCTCACCTTTGAACTCTCTCCAGTGAAAAATCTCTGGCTCCCAGGGATGCCAGCCTGCATGTTCACAGCTAGGCTGGGTGCCACAGATCCCAGGGGAGGTCTACTGGGGTGTGAGTAGGGTTTATTGTTGGATCCATGCCTGAGATACTCTCCCCCAAAACTCTGTCCTCATGAAGCCCCTAGTCCATTTACCATCTCTGCTGTCACCAGCGTCTTCCTGGCAGCAAAGGACGTCCCGTGATGCAGTGCTTCACACTGTGTGTGTGCTCCATAAATATTGAAAGATGACAGGGGAGTTTTTTCAAAAAGACGAAGGTCCCGCCTCCCAGGACTCTCTCCTGCTGTCCATCTTTCCAAGAGTGGGTTAAGAGGGTCCATCTTTCAGCAAGAATAGGGGTTTGGAGACCGGTGAAGTGAGAACCGGTCAGGTTTAATGGCACGGATAATATTTTATTTTTATTTCAATTTTAATACACTATCAACACGCAATGAAGAAAGATATACGGTAACACTTGAGAAAAGAACTGCCCTCCAACTTATCTTCAGTTACCAATTTGGGACCAGTTTTGGAAGTTATTTTTCTGCTAGTCTTGAGAATCTCAGAAAATTTTGGCTTCATCAAAATGATATATTAGGAGGGGTAAAGGTCACCTTAAACTTTGCACAAGAAATCAGAGTCGGGTTTGACCATGACACTTGGAAAATTTTTTTCCTCCAAAGATAAAGAGAAGACAGAGAAAAAAAAAAAGGAAGACTTTCTCTGGACAATGAACTGTCTTCATTCCTTGGTAACATTTGAGACATTTATTCTGACCCCAGAAGACCTTAGATGTACACTTTGTCATATAGATCTAAGAAAACTCATTTAGCTGCAAAGACCCTTGGGATTGCCATTCTTTACGTCTGCATTTCTGTTTAGAATGGGCATCCTTTGGGTCAGGGGCTCTACCTCATTCATCTTAATGCCTCTGCCACCCAGCCCACTGCCTGGAACAGAAGCTGCCCGTTGCAGGTTTGATGAGTTAAGACAGTAGAAATCGGAGTGGTCTTATGTATTTGTGAAGGAATAGACGACTTTGAGAGTTTACCTATAGCATTTGACATTTAATGTTCCCTAGAACTCAGCAGAGTGCTACGGGACCTCCTACACCACAGGTTGAGCCAAGTTCCTTCTCAATCCATACACTGAAGTCCTAGCCTGCAGTCCCCATAATGTGACCTTATTTGGAAATAGCATCATTGCAGATATAATTTGTTAAGATGAGGTCACATGAGGACCAACGTTCTGATTTTTAAATGAGAGAGATAACTTGGTCACAGTTACTCTTCCAGGGAGTCTGCCGTTGTGATGATGAAGGTAGAGATTGGGCGATGTAGCAGACAAGGAATGTCAAAGATGCCTACCAATTATTAAGACATGGAATCTCCTTCCCACCACTGTACAGAGACAACCTCACCAGTCTGGTTTCCAGACTTCTGCCTTCCAGAAGTGTTGAGAGCAGTGAGACCCCAGATCCTGAATTTCTTGTAAACACCTTGTTTTCCCCTGATCTGAGTGCCTACAGCTGCTCTGAGCACGAGACCTTCAGGAGTTCCTGATGACAGGAGAGTGGTTTCTGGTGGGTTTGGCTGGGGCATTGCTATCTCTATATAATCTGCCCCTGAACACAATAAAGGAGCATTTTGGGGGCTTTGGTATCAGTGTTAAAAGGTCTGCGTGTCGGTCTGTCTCTGCGCCTGTTATTCTCAACCTCCAGCCCCTTGTCCAAAGCTTGCCAACTGGGTTTTAGCGCACAGAGCACAGACATGGGGTCGCGCGGCACAGAAGATTCCAAGATCCTGAAGACTGCAGGGGTGGGCATCAGAATTGAACGCGACTGGATGACTCCATACTCCATGGCTTTCTTCCCTGAAGAAAGCAGGTCACAGACTTGATGCAGGACTTTATGTGAGTTGCTTAGTGGTCTTATTAAACCACATTCGTTGAGCTCCCATTTTAGGCATTAGATACCTCTGCAAAGGCAGAAAGTAAACTCCAGTCCTTCAAAGAGGACGGCACAATTGGGAGGATAAGAAAAACAGAGAGCCAACCCCAGGCACTGGTTGTGTCCCCGGGGTTCTTACAAGGATGCCAGGTAGAAATGGCCCTGAGAGGTACTACCAGGTCTGACTTCAACTCCACAGGCCCTCTGCCATTCAGACATTTCCACACATCAGTAAAAAACAAGGTGTGAACAAGTACTTAGTAGGGGCTATGCAAACCTACTGGGGCACCCCAGACTCTGGCCAACTGACAATGGGGCAGCGGTGGGGACAAGAGATGGCACTGGAGACATGACTGTCTGTGTCATGGTTGGGAGTCTGAGTGCTCACAGGTTTATCTTGGTTAACCCTTATAACCATTCCATGGGGAAGAAAGTGCCAAGACCAGGCCTGGGCTGGGGTTGGCACGGTCTCCCAGGAGACATTTGCCAATGTCTGGAGGCATCTTTATAATGTCATAGCTGGGAGTGGCCATGAAAGGCCGTGGATCTGGTGAGTAAAGGCCTGACGTAAGTTATCTTCTCATAACTGTGACAAAACTCCTTATAAAAACAGCAGAAGGAAGGGTTTGTTTGGGCTCATTGTCCCAGGACTTTGTCCATTCATGGTGGGGAAATCATGGTGGCAGGAGCTTAAGGCCACTGGTTATATTGTATCAGCAATCAGAAAGCAGAGAGACGTGAACGCTGACGCTCAAGTGGGCACACCAGACCGTGCAAGAGTGGCACCCATATTCGAGGTGGGTTGTCGCACCTCAATGAACCTTATGTAGAAACTCCCCCACAGACACACCCAGAGGTTTGTGTTCTCAGTTATTCCAGATCCTGCCACGGTAACAATCGAGGTTAAGCATCCTGCAGCACAGACAGTCCAGCCTCCACAGCAAGGGGTCTGTATCCTGCCTGAGTGCAGGCGTGCCAAGCCCAGGCTCCTGCTCTAGAAGATGGAAACGAAGTTTCCAAAGGTGAGAACTGTGTTCAAGACCACATGGGTGGGAAATGGCAGAGCTGGGATTCACACCTAGGTCTTCTTCTTGCTGCCTAGCAACTCTTCCACCATGAGGCCCTTTTTATATGAAATAAGAGATCACATTTTAAGCTTTGGAAAAGAAGAAATGCTTGAAGTGATGTTTAAAAAATCAACCTTGCACCATAGGAAGGAATAATAAGTGAAAGGCGAGGGATTCCTGTCTTCCCAGGAACACTGCCTCTAAAATGCCTGTTTGCAGCAGGCGCTGCCACACTCTGTCAGGGTTCCAGTGGGGAGGCAGACACTCCACAGGGGACTACCCACAACCAGAGCCATCATGACCAATGCCTTGCCTCCAGTAAATGCAGGGGTTGAAGAGCCAGGTGTCTTTAAGGTGAGAAGCCTCAGGGCCCTTCCAGCTACAGATCCTCTGTGGGTGAGCTGGGGGCTCTTTTGGGTTTCAACTTCTCCCTCTGCCAGCCCAGCTTCCCTTACTGCTTTGAAGGTCCTATCTATCTATCTATCTATCTATCTATCTATCTATCTATCTATCTATCTATCTATCTATCTATCTATTTTTTATTTGGTCAAGAAACTACATTATCTTGGTTGGGGTGAGATGGCTCCATGGATAAAGGGCTCTGAGTACCAAGTCTGATGACCCCAAGGAATCATATGGTAGAAAGAGAGAACCAACTTCTACAAGTTGTCTTTTGACTTACCTACCTATGGCGTGCATGTGTGAATACACACACACACACCCCACCTCCATCACTACCACCTCCTCCGCCACCACTACCCCCCAATCTCCTCCCTCCACTGCCACCCCTACCACTGCCACCACCACCACCACCACCTTCACCATCACCTCTACCACCTCCACCACCTCCACCTCCACCACTCCCACTACCACCGCCACCACCCTCACCTCCATCACCACCACCCCCACCTCCACCCCCCCCCCACCACCACATGTCCATGGATGAGTACAAGCATACTGGCGGGTTTAAATGAGATGGTGGTAAATGGTGTCCAAGTGTAGTTGAGCTATTATGGGTTTATGGGTTTGAATGACTGTATGTAGGCAATTTTAAAAGCCTGCCTTCCAAATTTCTAAGAGAAATGATATTCAAATTAAAAACATCTAGCACAACTTTATCTTCTTGAGACAAAGACTGCTAGGAAATGCCGCATACCGCGCCCCTGTGTCTGCGTGCTGTGCGCTGGCACCTAGTTCTCGAGCTTCAGGCAAGGGGGCTGGAGGTTAAAATACACAAACACACACAGACAGAGAGACAGCGACATGGGTCGTCCTTGAATTCCCCAAGAATGCCTTCTTTATTGTGTTCAGGGGCAGATTATATAGAGATAGCCACGCCCCAGCCAAACCCACCAGAAACCACTCTCCTGCCATCAGGAACTCCTGAAGGTCTCGTGCTCAGAGCAGCTGTAGGCACTCAGATCAGGGGATTACAAGAAATTCAGGATCTGGAGTCTCACTGCTCCCAACAAGGAAACGAGCCTCAGGGTCAGTGCCCCATGTCTTTCAGTGCTGAAGTTAGGAGACATGTAAGTTTACTTGTTTCTCTAAATTCCCCAAACTTTATTTTCTTTCCATGGTGCAAAGGGCCTTTATGGCTACCTTTGGAGTGCCTGTGCCTTCAGCCTAGCTAAGCTTAGTTTCCATTTGGTACCCATGTGGTCTAGGTACCCTGGTTCCAGATTCTCTACCACGACTATCACTACTAGCTCATCTGATGACGAAGCTCCATGAGTCGGCTAGGGCCATACCTAATGAACAGGGATTGTTTCAGGGAGCCAGGTGATCAAAGCCATTCAGTTAGAACAGAATGTCTGGACTCTTGCTTGGGATCTGGGACAAGAAGAGACAGACACTGTCCCTGAGACCCTGGAGCACTGACTTTAGCTGCTGGTAGCAGACACGTGGTCACAGGATAAGCCTGCCTTAGCGGGAGAACCCATCCTGGAGGCAAAGAGAGGAAGAAATCTGTCCCCGGGGACCTCATTGGCCCTCGTGTCTGGACATTCCCATTATATGAGGAAATAAACTGTCTCTTACTGTGTACACAAGTTAAGTCAGGTTTCCTGCCACATGCACTAGAGAAAGGGTTAAATCACATACTGTTTTTATGCCTAGAAATTAATAATAAAATACATGCAAGGGCCGGAGAGATAGCTCAGTCAGTAAAATACATGCTGCACAGACCAATTCTCTGTCTCTCTAACAGACAGGAAACCTCAGTGGCTGGAGATGTTCTCTGAGATGTACCTAACACCAGTTCAAGGGTTGGGGACAGCAGACACATGCGCTGCTCTCTCCGGGTTTGAAGGACCCTTGGTGGTCATCAAATGCCATCCTTCTGTTTCCTAACTGAACATACGGAGGCTCACTCAGGAGAGGACATGTCTTGTTGGTACTGTCTTTTGTGGCAGAGACAGGTCTTGAACCCCGGTCTTCTAATAAATACTCATAAGATGAACTATAACCATTAGTTTGGATGTCAATTACCTACAAAATGCCGATTCTCCCTGGAAGGGCTTCGTAACTGCTTCCACAGGAGTTTCACGACAGGCTTGGAGTTGTTAACTCATTTCTCAGCTTGTCCAAGACTACGCATGATATAGAGTACCAGGCTGATGCGGGAAGGGATTTTTCTCCACTAGTCAGCCGGGTGGCTTATTTCAGCCCCCGGAGTAGCTGTTAATCAGGTTGCAATAGACTTCAGCGTTTCACTCAGAACCTGGTGGCAATCCTAAAACTCTACCGGTGCTGACACGGCTGCAAAAGGAGCCGGGGCGATGGCCCCATCCGTTTGCAGTTTTATCGAGGGATCCCTTCAGAACGGC
The DNA here is from genome assembly GCF_014885135.2 of Alexandromys fortis. NCBI lineage: Eukaryota > Metazoa > Chordata > Mammalia > Rodentia > Cricetidae > Alexandromys > Alexandromys fortis. The sequence goes on along the minus strand of NW_026067908.1, from coordinate 12,577,308 downwards.
TCCTGCTGTAACGGACCTCAGCAGGGACCCCTTCCTCACCTCAAACTGCTCTCCCAGGGCACAAGTGATGTGCCCTGCTCCCAGAGATTTAATAGCATCGAGGCAAGCGCTAAATGCTCTCCGCTTGGTGCCTGTCCAGCTCTGCTCATACACTCAGGGGTGGCCTTTGGAGCTCGGCACTCGCCAGGAAGGATTCTCCCAGGAGCCTCAGGAAGTCTTCTCTCCTTGCTCGTGGATTTTTATGAGATGCCCCTAAGACTCTGTTGCTCCCTTCCATCCCAAACAGATCCAGCAGAAATATTACTAAATGTGTTGGGCTCGGAGTGAGGAAGCAGAAGAGTTCAGGCAGCAGAGGTAACTGGTCCATTGCTAAGAAATAACAGTGCTGCGGCTTGAGAGACTCAGCGGCTGAGAGCACTGACTGCTCTCGTAGAGGACCCACTTCGATTTGGTTCTGAGGGCCCACATGGTGGGTCACAGCTCCCTGTAACTCCAGTGTCAGGGGACCCGACGCCCCCTTCTGGCCTCTGCGGGAATTGTATGCATACGGTGTACCACTCAGGCATAGCACACGTGCACATAAAATAAAAATAAAGAAATCGTCTTTTAAAACATATAGGCATCCTCCTGAATATTAACCTTCATCAGGCGATGAAAGGAGACAGAGACAGAGACCCACATTGGAGCACCGGACTGAAATCTCAAGGTCCAAATCAGGAGCAGAAGGAGAGCGAACATGAGCAAGGAACTCAGGACCGCGAGGGGTGCACCCACACACTGAGACAATGGAGATGCTCTAT
>NW_026067908.1:12514115-12576161 GCF_014885135.2 Alexandromys fortis | reverse complement strand
GAATTGGGGGAGGGGGAGGGAAAGGGGAGGCGGAGGCGGGGAAGAGACTGAAATATTTAATAAATAAATAAATAAAGAAAAAAAAAAGATCGGGTTGTAGGGAAGGCTGTGGGGCATTTTTTTGTGATTGGTGATTGATGGAGGGACCAATCGTTGTGGGTGGTGTCATGACCAGCCTGGTCTACAAGAGCTAGTTCCAGGACAGGCTCCAAAACCATAGAGAAACCCTGTCTCGAAAAAAAAAAAAAAAAAAAAAAAAAAAAGAAATCGTCTTTTAAAAAGAAGAAAGACAGGAACAGAAAATTTAAAACCCAGATTGTTAGGTTCAAGGTCTAAATTCCACTGTGACTGTTGGTGTCCGTAAGCTTGTGAAATACATGTCCTTAGAGTCTACTGATGTCTGCCCTGTATGCAAATGGTCATGAACTTACCTTGACAATGGAGCATTTTTATCCTTCAGACACTTGAATCGCTGCTTAGAAGTCATGGCTACAAAAAATAAAATTGAGACCTAAAAATTGCTGTCCTTGAGACAGTAAAAAGAACATTGCAAAAGAATACATGGGGGGGGGGCATGGCAGAACTGCTCAGTGTTTTCACTGTTCCAAGCCAAAGAAGTGATAAAATTGAATAGCTCTTACGCACACACAAACACACACACAGAGTCTGAGAAAAGAGGAGGGACCTGAACGAGATGGTCTGTGTTGTCAGTGCCACAGCATGGCCTGCTGTGATCACCGTGTGTAGTTCATCAAATATTACCACCAGAAACCAGGCAAAATGTGTAATAGATTCCTCTGTGCGCATTGTTAAAATTTCGTGAGAGGCAACAATTTTTTTTAAATGGAAGGGAGAATTGGAAGGCAAAAAGCAGTGCACACTGAAATTAGTAACTATTTGCGGGATGTAATATACCAGTTAGGCCAGTGTGGCGAGTCAACTGGCACATTCATATATATGGTTTAAAAACGGGGAAAAGTAAACAATTCTTAACAATTCCATAGGGTGGAAAGATATATGATTGGTTGTGAATGCATTATGAAGTGTGGTGTGCTGTGGGCGGGACTTCAGGAGAGAGAACATACAGGGCCTACGGATGTGTTGAAGTGACTCTGTCCATCAGCCCTGGACCACCGCCTCCGCTGAAATGTGTCCCGGAAAGCAGTGCAAAGTGAGCCACCTCTAAAACGGGGCGCCAAGTGTCTCCCAGTGGCTGTTTCTTTCCATGGTCTTATTTTATATGAAGAATTAATCAAAACAAAAAATATCAAAATGGAAAAGTAAAAATAACTTCACTCTCAGAATCAGATCTAAGTGCCAATACTGAGGCCACAGCTGCTTAACACAGCACTGTCAGAAATAATCCCAAGAAGAGCCTCTGCCGATGCAAAATAACTTCAATTAGACCACATCAAAAATGCCCATGTTTAATAAATGCCACGCTCTTGGGTGGCCGGAAGCATGGCAGGGGGTGAGGGGACATAGAGGGAGAGCACACGCAAAACCCGAAGCCATGAACCACGTGTTCCTTTTTCCAGTGCGAGTCTAAATAGCCTGTGGGAGTGGTCCTGACCCTCCCTGGGGAGGAGTCAGCATTTGGCAGGGCTTTCCCAGAGGTGAAGTCCAGCCCAAGGCAACGCCCAGGAGGAGGGGGCCTGAGATGGAGCTTCCTGCTCCATTGGTGCCCCAAGGACAACTGCCAGGGGCTGGGGTGACACCCCTAACTTAATATTACAAGCACCAGCCGCTGCAGAAGAAATAAGCAAACCATTAGAGTTTGTCAAATCAAAAGATCTTTGTGTGTCTAAAAACATTGTTAAGTGAACAGACAACTCAGAGGGGAGAAAGTGTTGTGAATTATATATCTGGTAAGATCCAGTATTCAGACTATACAAAGAATTCCAAAACATGGCCAACAGAAGACAGGCAACCCTATTAAAACATGGGCAGGGGCTGGGGCTGGGGCTGGGGCTGGGGCTGGGGCTGCAGCTCAGTGGTGACTGAGTGCCTCCCATGGACAGGGCCCTAAGCATCAAAATTTGCTCAGTGCCGATAGTTACCAATAGGGAAATGTAAGTAAAACACATAAGCAGAGATGCTGTGACATACAGCCTGATGATTCTTTGAAATTTACTCAGACTCGGAGTGGCATTGTGTGACTCAGCTATTCTAGCAGAACGAAAACCAGATGTTCACGCAAATCATGTGTGTGAATATTGAAATACGATGCATCCATCCAATAGAATGTTACTTAGGTATATAAAGGATTAATGCATGCTACAAATGAATTAGCCTTGCAACACCACGGTAAGTGAACGAGGCTGCTAGACAAGTCAAATCCCCAGGGATAGGGTGTCTATCTGAGGGTGATGAAACATTCTTGACCTAGGTGATGATGGTTAGATGATGCTCACACAACTCTGTGGACACACTAAAAGCCTTTAAATGTATGGGTTATTTGGTGTGACAATTTCTCCTCTCAGTAATAAAACCAGTGATCTGGGGACAGTATCCACCCAGTTGGAGCAGAACCCAGTAGGATCACTGTGGTGGACAGTCAGCAAGGAGCTGCTGTTTCAACCAGGGTGAGCAGTTTTACAGGCAGCACAGAGCCAGGAGTATAGGGCCTGAATGGGGCACCAGAGGGGGCTAGCCTGGTGCTCATGCTTTGAGCCCTTCTTCCACACACAGCAGCAAAGCTCCTCACAGCCTCACCTGTCCTTCCTGGGCTGCATTTGACCTTTGAGGATGCAGCTAGGGCCTTGGGTTGATCTTTCTCAATCGCCCTTCAATGGTGACTTACAGAAAGCTGCTCTCCAAAATGATTTCCTAATACTGGTGGAAACCGGTTTTCAAATCCCCATTCTCAAATGTAACCAGTGCAATCAAGGGTTTCTCAGGAAAACCATCTCGAGGGCAGCCATCCTTTTCTCCCCCAAGGCCTTGTCAGTGTTTCATCTTCACCAAAGAGGCTGAAGAATTCCTCAGTTCCCAGATAGAACCCACTGGGCGCACACAGTGTCCCCACGCTCTTGATGGGTAGATCCCTGTGGCGCTGCCTGCTCCAGACTGGGGAAGCTGGAGCTGCCGCTGATTTCCCAGCCTTTCCTGTGTGGGTTAAGGATCACCTGTGTTACTAATAATTGTTGTCTTTGGTAACTTCGAGTGGAACAGTAACAAAAGGTATAAATCACCCCCAAGGCTCTTAATTACTCCATTAACAGTTGCTTTGTTATCCCGGATGCAGAGCGGGTGTGCTGTTCTGTGAGTACACATGGCGGGTTCAGAGGTACTGCCCTGGCTCCGAGCCAGGACTTAAAATAAGTTATGCTAAATGGATGGCTCAGTTGTTCGCCAGGACTCTCTCTGGGTTTGGGTTTGGGGGCTTAAGCGCATGCTGGAGCAATTTTGGGTCTGTGCATCTTCCAGGAGCGCCACGGAGCCCACGCTGCCGCTTGCCACAGTCGCTACAGTGTTCTTACCGTTTTTAGTTTCGATTCTAGAGCCAGTGTCCATATCCTTAGGTACTACCGCAAAAACCTCTCTCTCTCTCTCTCTCTCTCTCTCTCTCTCTCTCTCTCTCTCTCTCTCTCTCTCTCTCTCTCTCTCTCTCTCTCTCTCTCTCTCTCTCTCTCCATGTAGTATGTAGCTGGCCAAAACTACAGCTGTCACAATCAAAAGGAACAGACGGGGTAATACACAGGTCAGCTGGACTCTGGGGCTGAAACATTGGAGCCGTTGGGTCTTCCTCTTCAAAACTCCATCATGGTGTTCAGGTGGCCACAATAGCCAAGTTCCAGCTCCGCCGTGAGAAATTCCAGAAGCCTGGGATGTGGCTCAAACTCCTCTCAGCCCCTTCCCCCTCCAGCTGTCCCAGCTGTCCTGTGGAATCGTGAGCCATGATCCCTAAGGGCACAAGCTTTGAGGAAGGCAAAGACTAGTTTGACCTCACGGTGTGACCTCTGGCATATCATTTGCATGCACCGAGCCTCAGATGACACCCGCTCCCCATGCACCAACACCAAAGATCTGAGGGATGGAGGAGACACGTGGCGGGGCGGCCACTTCAGTGGGGACAACCTGAAAAAGCACATCTTTGGTTCTCAGGCGCTTACAGTCGGGGAACACCCTGTAGCCCCGCCTACAAGCCTCCTGGTGTACTAATTATCTTGAAGAATCTCCTTCTCGGGCCCTAATCCCTCCACGAGCAGCTGCCTCGCTGCCCCTTTCATTTGCTTCTCCACCTTTAGGACCGCAGTTCAGCCTTTAGGACATGTCTGCTTCATCTGCCTTGAAGTTGTTTCCTCTGGAAGTTTCACCCTTTTGAAGAGAGAAATTGTGTCTTATAGGTTTGTGGAGTGGACAAATAATAAAGAAATCAGTGATAATAAAGAAAAAGAAGCCTGGTTAACACAGCCCACAGGAGCAGTGGACTTTTGCTGGACTTCTGAAGTGTGTCCCAGTTACAGTCTCGTAGACAGCGAAGAACTCATCTGCATTTGACAGCAAAAAGCCTACTGTTGTCCTATTCTGTCCTCCTACAAGCCCAAACCCCAAGGAGAATTTTATTGAATCTGCTAACACTGAATCACACAGTCCTTTTCCATCAGAAGCCAGCTCTCTGGCCTGGAGATCAAGGCCTCTCATTCAGAACCTCCCTGTACATATAATAAAAATGCAAGTCCATTGGTGAGTCAAAGAACTAAAAAGGGGTGCTCTCTTCCTCCTCGCCGCACCCCTCTCATTCCATGTTCATATCTGCCGTGAAATCACATTTATGTTTGAATAGTGAATTTTTGAAGGGTGTTATTTTTTTTTCCTGTGTTATTTTTCAATGAGCATCTGTTTACCATTGTAATTAGCCAAAACGGAAACAAACAAACAAAACAAAACAAAACCTAACAAGAAAGAGTCACGGGAATGCTGAAACTCTATGCCCAGATTCTCCAACCTATTTCTAACATTGGGTTCTCAGTCCTGCTTACCCCAAATCATGCACCCATCATCTGTGTTGCTAGTCTAAGAAGTTTCTTTGTGAAGGTAGTTAGTTCACCTAGCGAAGCATCCCTGGGCTGTGTCAGTAACACTCAAGGCTTCCTCCAGCATCACGGAGGACCCTGAATTCACGCAGCTGGGGACCGGACACACCATGGAAATGGCAGACTCCGAAGTCCGTCCTTGTCATTGTCGGCCTTCTCCTTTAGAAACATCACCACTTGTCGGTAATAACATGCCATGCCCGTGTTATCCGACTCACCTCGCAAAGCCCTGGGGTGTGAACTAGGGATTTCCCACCGCACAGAAAAGGAAACAGATGTGTGGGATGGCTATGATCACAGAAAACACTACTCTCCTTATATCTTACATTAAAATAGTGCACACGAGAATCTAACCTGTGGATCAAAATTTGAAAATACGCAACAATAAAAGGACCCCAAGATTAAAAAATGGAGGTGAAGGCTGTCGGACTAGAATTCAAACAGGGCACAAGGCCCCACTCTTCTCCGAGAGTCTCTAGGCAGTTAACAGAGTCTTGGGGGGGCATATCCTCAGCACTGTGGGCATAACCCCTCAACCATGCTCTTGTTAGCAATCCTAGTATAGTCACTGAGTCACCGACATGAAACACTAAAGTAGAGAGGGGACTAGCTGGGACAAGGAAGAGGGTCAGTATAGTAAGAAGGGGAGTAAGAAAGGACCAAGGAGATAGATATGATCACAATTCATAATATACGTATGTATGTGTGTGTGCGTGTGTTTGAGAATGTCATAATAAGATTTATTATTGCGTATAATAATTAATATACATAGATAAAACTTCTTAAAACCATGATGGGTTCTGCACTTGGAGGTAAACACTTCCAAAGTCACAACCTGCTGGGCACTCACAACAGATTCTCTGTGGAGTCTGGTCACCAGCTGATGGCAAAGTCCTTAGGCAGCATGTCCTAGTGCCTAAACAGTCACCGTATTTTCCTAATCAATTTTTTAAAGGGGCAGCATGCGTAGAATTTTTCAAGGTCCTTTAGCAGGCTTTATCTCATGGTTCTATAACTTAATTTCATCGCTAAGGTAAAACTGAAGCTACAATTCAGTTTAAATGTTGTAAGCTGCAGGCGAGCTGCTTATGATACGCAGTATCGGGATGTGGGGAGCTTGTCTTTAGGTGCAGCTGGCACAGAATAAGCCCCTCTGGTTTGGTCCTCCAGATGTAAAAGACAAAGTTTCCTGTGGATTGACAACTTGTGAAAGTGAACTCGGACACAAAACATAGGAGAAGGCTCTGAGGCCTTTCCAGGATTCTGGTCTAAAAACTACATGAGAGGTAAGAACCCAGAAATGGTCTCGTGGTCATGGGGAACCTGGCAAGTCATGAGGAGAGGAGGTGTTTGCAAAAGACATCTCATCAAGGCTACAACACAAGAAGATGAGCAACTCAGTTTTGGAACAGGCCCCAAAGCTGAACAGAAAGTTTGCCTAAGATGCCCAGATGGCAGGTGAGGCAGGTGAGCACGTGCCAAAGCTTCTGGCAAGACTCTGCAGCAACAAGGCGGTGTCTTACATCAGCTGGAATAACCAAAATCCAAAGAATGTCTTCACAAAGAATGGCGACCCAAGAGCTCTCCCTCACTGCTGGTAGGATGCCGCTTTGAAAGACACTTGGGCCGCATCATAGAAGAGCAAGCATCTGCTTCACCCGTGACCCTGCAGCTGGTTTCCTTGGCACTTACATGAATGTCATTGAAACTTGCACGGGTGTCCCTTCCGGTCAGAATCTGTAGTGGACAGGTCAATGGTGGAAACCCAGACAACGGGACATAAAAAGAAGCGAACTGGCATGCTGTCGAGGTTCAGAACGCAATATTCCAAAATATGGTACCTTGCTTGCCCTAGAGATCATTTCAAGCTGAAAGAAATTAAGAACACCAGAGGCAGACAGGTTTCCCTGGCTCGCAGTCTTCTCTGCTCACCTGAAGCCCCTTGAGGGGGTTGTTACCCAGGGAGGCAGAGAGGAATCTGAACACACAGTCCTAAGTGTCTTTAGTTTAGCATCCTGAGGTCATTTTTCTCTGTGTACTTCTGCATGACCTCCCATTCTTCACCAAACCCAACCAGAAAACGCCCAGTCTCTCTGGGACTCCACTCCTAAAAATAATAATAATACCATGTATTAATTAAGAAATGAGTTAGGTTTTTCTCCTGTTAACTTGTCTTCCAGTACAGAATGTCAGCTGGCATCTGTCCATGTCTTTAGTCAGGGGATATTGTCCATTTTTCTCCTCTACAAAGCCAGGAAAGGATGAAAAGACACGCAGGAGCCGAGAATGCACATGACAAACGAGAGATGCAGACTGCAAAGACTGAGTGCCCAATCAGAGCACTGGGGAAGGCAAGATCGTGCAGATCAACACTTTCCAGAGGTGTGTGGGAGGAAGGGAAGAGGATAGGCTAGGGGACTGGAGGATTGGGGCAGCAGCAATGTCCTATTTGATATAATAGCAGATACATGTCATTGCACGTTTATCAAAACCTACAGATGCATAGCACAAAAACAGACTCTAATATACACATCTGGTGGAGAAGATACAAATAGGGGACTCTGCGTGCGTGTGTGTGTGTGTGTGTGTGTGTGTGTGTGTGTGTGATATGAGATGCTTTTAGGGGTGTGTGTGTGTGTGTACAAGGAATACGTTGAGATCTCTACTTTTCACTCAGTTATATTCTGAACCTAAAACTGACCTCAAACAGGGCATTTTAAATTTCTTCCAATCACAACCACTTTTCACCCAGAAAATTTCATAACAACCCCGAGTGTTTAGATATATATAAAGTCAATACGCAAGTCAAACTTTACCAATAATAAAAATATATTTAAAATAATCTTTGATATACATACAGTTTTATCGTTTATTAAAGAGAAAATCAAAGTTACATACTAATGTTTATTTTTATATAAAGAGGTTCAATCTGTCATGAGTATTTGATACTTTAAAACACGGACCATCTTCAATATTTGCCTCGTTGGTCAATTTTTTTTATCTGAGAGTCACAAAGTTGAGAATACCACTTTGCATACATAAGTAACCCAAAATGGCAGAGATGTGTTTAGGTCATTTTAGAAGTTGTTTAAAATTCTGCCCCAATCCTAACCCCAAATTTAATAGCTTTATTTTGTTTTTTGAGACAGGGTTTCTCTGTAGCTTTGGTGCCTGTCCTGGAAATAGCTCTTGTAGACCAGTCTGGTCTTGAACTCACAGAGATCCACCTGCCTCTGCCTCTTGAGTGCTGGGATTAAAGGCGTGCACCACCACTGCCCAGCATGACTTTAAAAACGAAGCTCAAGTCAGTAACTCAAGTAACAATTTTTAAAATCAAAGATTTTAACATGATTCAAAATCTCGCTAAGGTGATGTTTACAGGCTAAGAGATGACACTGTAGAAATACTCAGACTTTTCTGTGATTCAACCATCGTGCCTCTGAGGACAGAACACTCTGCATGTACAGTAGAATTCCTGCAGATCCCAGCATGCAGTGGCCTCCGACTGTGTCGAGATTCCAGGCAGCTCTTGGTGTGTGGTGGTGGTGTGCACAGGCAAGGTGCATGTGTTGCATTCAAAACCACAGCTGTCCTGATGTGCAAAACAACGTAAGCAATAACTGCCACAGCACCTTAGATTCTTTTAAGTGTTTAATTTTGAACTAATTTTTGGCTGCTACCTGTTCAGATACCTTTTATTGTTGCTAAATTTTTCACAATCTTACATTCAGTTACTTGACCTCATGTGGCCCGGAAAATCTGTACTCCAAAACAAACAAGCAAATAAAACTTGTTGGGAAAATAAAGAAATTTACATGTGTGTATATGATCATCACTTTCCTCTTTTATAGGACTAGTTGGAAGCAAAATGATGAGACTGGAGGAAGTTTCCCAGGGGTCACTTTGAGTCTCTTTCATCTGCTCGCGCTGAGCCCTTCTCTGTCCTGCACTAAGGGTGGTGTTGAATTCTGTGGGTGAGCCTTGGACCGTTGTTGACTTTAGGACTAAAAGGAGAATTGCTTACGATAACTGCACAGGTGACTGACTGACGGGATGTGACAAGTGTCCCTAAAGCACCTCACTAGACAACCCAAGCCATGTTGCTGGGGCCAGTGAAGGCTTCTCCCCACCTCAATCTGCAGCCTTAAGGTTGAATAGGGTGGGGCTGGTGCATTTTCAGGCTATGGGGTTGGAAGGAGGTTGAGTGTAGGAGACACCATGGATCTGAGGGAAAGGGGGTTAGAGATGTGTAGGAGACGTGGAATTAGATGACCTGGATGAGGGAAATTAGGGGGCTGGAGAGAGACACAGCTCCCTAAGATGGCAGGGAGGGGCTGGGGATATTTAACTCACCCTGAAAGCAAGAGGCAGCCCCATGAAGATTTCAAGCTAAAGAACAATATTGCCTTGACTCTCAGGTTTCTCAAGCTTAGTCATCACAAACTGCTCAGTCAACATTCAAAATGGAAAAGAGGGAAGGGAAAATCAGAAAGAGGTGGGCATGCTCATCCACTCAGCTGATTATTATGTAATAAACAGGACTCCGGTCATCTGAAGTCAGTGATGTGCCCATCCAAATCCACTCTGGATAACGGTCCATCGCTAGAGTCATCGCCAGCATTATCTGTTGTTAGTCAGAGAATCATTTCATCGTAACACAACGACAAAACGTGCTATTAGAAATTTGGCTGTAACTTCCAGATGGGCCATTCTCCATTTTCTGCATTTAGGACTGGGGAGGAGCCTCACTCTCCATGTTTCCTGTATCTGAAAATTTACGAGCATCTCCCGATGAGAGATATAAAACTCAACAGCAACTTTACTGCTAATGATGGGAGATATTGGTTTTTATTTGTAGCCATTGCTCTTTAATGACCTACATAGCTTTAGCACTTTCCCCACCTAGACAAAGGAATATTGATTTTCCCTTTTTCCTGGTAGTAAAATCTTGCTAGGAGAGTGACTCAGCTAACCCGGCCACTTTGGCGGCCAACCCCATCTCCGCCGCCACCACTCACATTTCAGCTGGGGTTCTAGGAGTGCCTAGCTAGGAATCCAGAGAATGAAGCACCTTTAGGCTGGCACTGCTCTTCCAGAGTCAAATGACTTCTGCTCAGGGGCTCAGAGAAGTTCTTTTTCCGTTGTTTTGTTTAACAGCCTCTTAGACAGATAGGGGGAAATGACGACATCTTATTTGACTAGGGAGAAAATGCATTCTCAAATGAGAAGAATTGAAAGAGAGCTGGGGCAGGGGGACAACAACACTTACAAGTTGAATAAAGAGATGTTTTTCATGTAGATGCTTCCTAGGAACACACTGAAAAAGAAGCTATGGAATCAGAATAGCAAACTGAGGTGATCAGGGACAACTTTCTCCTGAGGTGCTGGGTTCCCCGGGCAGCACATGTGGACTGCACACGCTTGGTCCCCTCACGACCCACAAGAGTCTCCCTGCTCCCTGTGGTTGATTTGTAAATGTACCTGGATGGGGGGGGGGGTGGAGAATGAGTGTGTCCGTGGGCAAAAAGAACAAAGCTGACACGTGATGACTACGGGACATTGGAAACAGGACACATAGCCACTGCCTTCAAGTCTAACATTTTGTAGTGAGCAGCGTCAGAACATACATGATCTTGTCATATGGGAGCTGAGTGATGGAGGAGGGTCATTTGTCTATGTGTTACTTTCATTGCTTAGTAAAGAAACTGCCTTGGCCTTTGATAGGACAGAAAATTAGGTAGGTGGAGTAGACAGAACAGAATGCTGGGAGAAAGAAACAGATTGAGGCAGACACTATAGCTCTCCTCTCCAAGATGGACACAGGTTAAGATCCTTCCTGGTAAGCCACCACCTCGTGGTGCTACACTCATTAATAGAAATGGGTTAATCAAGATGTGAGAGTTAGCCAGTAAGAGGCTAGAGCTAATGGGCCAAGCACTGTTTAAAAGAATACAATTTGTGTGTTGTTATTTCGGGTATAAAGCTAGCCGTGCAAGAGCTGGGCAGGAATGCAGCCCGCCACTCCTACTACAGCTGAGAGAGAGGATGTTGAGCATTTAGGACTTGGAAAGCTGCAGCTGGAAGACCTCTTACCTATTTGGTAAATGGCAACATCTGGATAAAGACTTGAAAAGAAAACTCAAACTCTCCACCTTCTGGATATATGGTAGATGTTAAGTGTGTGAAAGCCAATGACACCCAACTCAAAATTAGCTGCAAGAATATGGATGGCCTAGAATTGCCTGGGTGGGTGTCTTTCTTTAAATCCTACCTGAGAGCCTCCTGGAGACAGTCGTAATGCGCTCATCATGTGTTCTGTCATTTGGCAATGCCTGCTCCCACAGCAACTCCAGAATTTAGGCTAAATAATTAAATAAAAATAAAAAATAAAATAATTAAATAAAAATTAGAAAAAATTAAATAAACCCCAGAATTTAGGTTAAATAATTAAATAAAGACCAGTGCCTACAAGACCTTGAGGCTCTCCAACCAAGCACACATGGATGGAATAGTAGTTTCTCCAGTCCCTGAGTCTTAGAGACCCAAAGGTTAGCTGACACCTGAAGCTTAGGGTAAGGTTTTACTAGTTGTGGCCTGAAAAAACAGCTGTGATCCTCCAAACACCATGGGCTAAATGCCACAGAAGTAGCTAACGTTCATCCAAGTTTCACACATCAAGGGCGCTGAATGCTTTCTCCAGATTAACTTATCCTAGGTTCTGACCCTAAAGTCCCCTACAAGACCATGGAGCGCCATGAGGGTCTTCACCTCTCCTGTGCTGTGCAGCCAGTGGGTGGCAGAGCTGTGATCTGAACCAAAGAATCTAGTTCCAGAAATGGGTCAGAACGTTCTCAGACGGTTCTGGCTATGAATTGGGGCAGTGCTGCTCAGACTGGACACAGGCTGGCTTCCCCTAGGGATCTTACCAAAACGCTGAAGGCCAGTTTAATAAGGACTGGAGCCTTGGCATCAGTTTCTTCTTAAGAGTTCTCTGGATCACTCTGCAGCAGACTGAAGCTGGGCAGAATGCCTCTCTGCTTGTGCGCTCTCCCCAAGCCAATATCCCATCCACCCCCATACTCCCACAAGTGTTGTGTGGCTCTTGTTGGCTGCTTCCAGCTCACAGAGGCAATTCTGGCTCTCTCCAAAGTTTTTATGGCACCCTGAAGCCTCTGGCTTGCTTGAACTACTGGATTCTCTTAGTACCATATCTGCATAGGAATAGGAAAAGCCTGATACATTCCAAATCATTACTGGTTTATGTCTTAGGGTTTCAGTTGCTGTGAAGAGACACACGAGCATGACCACAGCAAGTTTTATAAAGGAAAACATTTAATTGAGGTTAGCTTACAGTTTCAGAGGTTTAGTCCATTATCACCATGGCAGGAAACAAGGTGGCGTGCAGGCAGGCATAGTGCTGGAGAAGGAGCGGAGAGTTCCACATCTTGATCCGCGGGTAACAGGGAGTAAACTGTCTACTACACTGAACAAGGCTTGAGCAAAAGAGACTCCTGTGTGACAATGGTCTTCTACCCTATGGGCTTTGCAAGCCGTTTACATTAGGTTTTCCTGTTGCGGTAGCTTGGGCATGTAAAATGTTTATTATGTTGCTTCTGTCCTCCATGCACCTGCTACTGAATAGCTGGTTCTGTGTTGAAAAGAATGGGAGTATATGGATGTTTTCTGCTGGCGTTCTAGTTTTGGGGGTTTGTTTGTTTGTTTGTTTCTTCAATAGTCCCTGGCTGCCCCTGCCTTTTTTTTCTCTGGCCACATTCAGAGTCTTTCGTAGAGTAACCTTGATATTAATTGTACAAAAGAAAAAATACATAGAAGGACTATCTTGACTTAAAATAGTCAAAGAAGCAAAAACAGGCCTTTCTAATACCTCAGCAATCAATTTCTTGGTTTTTTTTTAATTGTTTTTATTGAACTATACATTTTTCTCTGCAATTACTTTCTAAAGCAGCGGTTCTCACTTGATCTTAGCCAAAAGGCCGAGAAGCGATTGGTTTTCAACTCTTATGGGGGTCAAACAACCGTGTTACAGGGGCCGCCTAAGACCCCTGTATCATGTAACACAGATATTTACATTATGATTCATAACAATAGCAGACTCACAATTATGAAGCAGCACAAAAATACTGTTGTGGTTAGGAGTCACCACAACAAGAGGGACTGTGTTAAAGGGTCACAGCATGAGGAGCATTGAGAACCACTGTTCTTAAGGAAAGTTGGTGGGGTTTTCCTAAGGAGATGGTGACTGTCCCCACGCCAGTCCAGTACCTGGCACCCAAGCCACTATATATCTCATTGGCCCTTTTGCAGGTGCCTTTGTTGTTAGACATTTGTCAGCTGCCTAATCATTGTCTTCAGAGACTGGAAGGAAGCTGAGGCCTTTTGTGGGGTACTAGTTAAATAACAAACTTAGATGCAGATATAAGCAATAATATATTGTAGTGTAGGAACCATGCCTTGGATTGAGCTGGTTGGGGTAAACGGTTGTCATTGGCCAGCTTTAGGTCTCATTGTTTGACTTTTTCATCCATCAAAGGTAGAGAGAATGTGTGCAAGTATGTATGTGTGTGTGTGTGTTTATGTATGTGTATGCATATACATATAATAAATAAGAGATTGGGTCTTGAGATTAATCAGATATTGGTACGGTTCTAGTACTAAATATTCCTTGCAGGCCTGTGTTTGAAAGCTGTATTCCCCAGCTGGTGGACCTATTTTGGGAGACATTGTAACCTCCAGGAAGTGGGTCCTACCTGACAGAAGTGGAGCACTCAGGCAGGCCTTTGAAAGTTATAGTCCTTACCCCAAGGTTCTCTCTTGACTTCCTGGTCCATAGCCATCTGCTTGTCTCCATCCCCGTGCTCCCTCAACCATGGACTGAGATTCTCTGAACACCATTTCTGCCATGGTGAACTTAAACTTCTCTGAGACCGTGGGCCCAAATAAATAAATCTTCCCACCATTAAGTTGTTTCTAATGGGTATTTGTGTCCTAATAATGCAAAAGCAACTAACACAGATATGGACTTGAACTTGAGTTCTATTCGGCGTCACCTCTATGACCTCCAGCAACTTGAAAAAGTATCTATTGCTCTGGTCGTTCTTCAACAAAATGGAACTTATCACACAGGGTGGTTGTGAAGAAAGCATGGTGCCCCATGAGCATCCCTAAGAGACACCTGTCATTGTCACCAAGGGAAGAAGTCTCTTGAGGAGAGTCGCCCCAGGGAAACTACTGTGATCCTAAACCAGCTGTCACATGAGTGATGTTGAGAAGTCATCCTTTCTCCAGTTGGGAATTCTGATAATCATATCAAAAAGGGGTTAGAGTTGGACAGTTGGGGGATGAAGAGGGCACGGCAAGCAAGAGAATGGCTTAATCCCAGGAAAAGAAGCAGGCATGTTCATGCGATGGTTTATGAATAGTGATTAATTGTGAATATAGCCACTTGCACAGCCGAAAGGTTCATCTGGGGAGAGAGGAATGGGTGGCAGTCTGGGTGTTGTATCCAAACACACTGTGGTGAAGGACTGAACTCCGCTGGTCCTCTTGTAGTAATCTCATACAGAAGGCTGACTACAGTTAACAATACCATGTTTCATGTCTCAGATAGCTAGAACATTTTGGATATTCTAACAACAAAGACATGATAAACATGGAGTTAGAGAGATAGCCCAATGGTTTAAAAGCACTGACTTCTCTTTCAGAGATTCAGCTTCAATTCCCAGTACCCACATGGCAACTGTCAATCATCTGTAACTCCAGTTCCAAGATATCTGACACCCTCTTCTGCTCTCCAGAGGTGCCGCATGGGTGTGGTACCCAGACATACATGCGGGCAAACCTTCCATATACACAAAATAAAAAGTTGAGGAAGAACAAAAATGACACCAAGAGACATGATGCTAACTCGGACAAGGGAAAGGCCATACGGTCTGAACCCTAGACAAAGAGCTACAGATGACTAAGGGAGGCTGAGAGTGGGGGAAATAGTCTTCCCCAGGAAGAGCTCACCTACTAGCTATCCAATACCAAGTGATTAGCCCTGAAAACATATGAACAAGTACTAACAGGCTGAGTAGACTGTATTTATATATTTATGAATATACATGCATGTGCATGACAACAATGAAAGGAAAGAGAAAACATGAGTCTGAAGGAGAGCAAGGGGAAATGGGCACATGGCAAGGTCTGGAACGAGGGAAGGGAAGGGTTAATGATGTAATATATTTTTAAAAATCATAAACAGGTAATGTATGTTCTAATTATCCTGATTTGAGAATTATACACTGGATATTTGTATCAAGTATCACACCGTGGCCCATAAAATGTGCAGTTATGGTTTGTCCAATAAGAATTCCACAAATCCTCAGTTTTCCCATGTGCAAAGCATGGATAATAGATGTGACAACTATGTGACAGAAATCAGAACACTGCTGGGTGGTGGTGTTTAGCCCAGCACTCGGGAGGCAGTGGCAGGTGGATTTCTGTGAGTTCGAGGCCAGCCTGGTCTACAGAGTGAGTTCTAGGACAGCCAGGGCTACACAGAGAAGCCCTGACTTGAAAAAATAAACAGAACATAATTCAATATTACATTCTGAACTAGTCCAGAGCCCTAGCTTTCTGCCAATAATTTATCACAGACATGAATTTGTCAAGCACCCACCATGTGACAGGGACTTTTCAAGGTGTTGGAGATGCGAAGATAACTCTGTCCCACTGGCTCTTGAATGTTCAGTGTTGAGAACAATGACAGGGAATTCTGCGAACTCAGTGCATTTGATACGAATGGAAAGGATAAAAGTAGATGGATGAGTGAATGCTTAATTTACATAGATAAGAAAAGGGAATGTTGGACCCTGCATGTCAAAATTTACCCGTTCAACAAACATTGAGTCCCTGCTCTTGGCATGACTCTGAATGCGGTAGGAGACACTAGAATAAACTGAAATGCTTTCTGCTTCAGAGAGCGGCAGGGTGTCGGAGCCTGGGATGTGAAGTCAGATGACCTGCATTTACTCTTTGCTAGTTAGTCATTTTGAGCAAATTCCTGGATCTTAGTGTTTCCAACCTATGAAGCGAGGATAATACTGATTTAAATGCATGTTGAGAGGAATTGTATTTGTAGAAGCTCTCTGAAAGTTAGCACGTGAGGCTGGTGTTTTTATGTAAGTGTGCCCTGAACATCTGCTGCTAGCGATGTCACCCAGAGTCTTTCAAGGGGGACTGAGACTTGTCCTGATACCCAGGTTTGTGTTGGCACTGAAAACTCAACTGATGGTAGGAAGTAATGGAAAGAATGTCATTATCATTGTGATGCTTTCTGCTTCCCTGGAAGCCACTTAAGGTGCTCTCTCTCTCTCTTCTCTCTCTCTTTCTCTCTCTCTCTCTCTCTCTCTCTCTCTCTCTCTCTCTCTCTCTCTCTCTCTCTCTCTCTCACACACACACACACACACACACACACACAGAAGCATTTGCTTTAAAGAGCTTGCTAAGTAAATAGAAATGTTTACTGATCAAATAGTAAGAGCCAACAGTAAGTCTGAGTCTCCACTAAGGGACTGGTTTCTGGGCCACATTTCTGTGCCTCTTTGTCTGCCTAACTCAGGGTCAAGTCATTTGTTATCAGTCACTGATGAACTAATTTACTTGTTGCCTCCCTAGAATATCTAGGAATTAGCAATGTCAGTAGAGAAGGGTTCTGCGGGTGATTATTTCAAGAGGACACATACCAGAATATGGGGAAGGCATGGTGGCAGCGGTGGGACACTTGCTGGCTGGTTGCTACTTCTCTGAAGTCAGAAGGAAGAGAAAGGGAAGGAACTAGGGCTGGGGTACAAAGCCTCAAGGCCCGGCCCCAGAGACACACTTCTGACAGCCACGTTCCAGTTCCCAAAGAAAGCTTCTACAGCTTTCTCAGATGGTGCCATCGTCTGGAGACTGAGTGCTCAAACACTTGAGTCCATCAGGGGACACATAGCAGTCACCTTCCAGGTATAAATCTAGGGGACACACTACTGTAGGAAATAATACATGTTAGTTGCCCCTTGACCTGAGATGAACTCTATCCAGGAAACAGCATAAACTGAGATCTTAGCTAGAAAGGTCTCATCTCAAATTCACTTAGTACACCCAATCCCCCAAACATCATCACTTAGCAACACAGTCCACCATAAAGTGAGTTTTTGAGACATTACGATCCTCTATGTGGCTGGGGGCTGGGATCACTGCTACTGAGAATACTGAAAGACTAGCTCTCCACAAACAGCTGGGATGGTTTATACAGGAGGTGCTGTGTGAAGGGGTTCCACACTAGAAATTTACTGGTAGTGGAGAGAGAAATGGTTTCCCACTCACTCAGCTGCTCCAGGTTTCCAACCCTGTGCCCCCAGGAAGGAGAAAAACAGGAAAACAGGAACTGTCATTTGGGAAAGAAAGAAAAGTCAAGTTGGGGAGACAGAGTAGATGATGGCACAGAAGCAGGCCACCAGAGCCTGAAGGTGTGGGCTTTGCTGCTGTACATCCAGCCTGGAGCCGCCTTGCTTTAGTCAGCTGTGAACAAGTCTTCACCAGTGGAAGCAATGATTGCGGAAGTCCTGGTGAGGAGAACTGCACTGGAGAGCTAGGAGAGAGGTTTTTGTTTGTTTGTTTACTTACTTATTTGTATTTTCTTTCTTTTTTTAATTTATTCTTTTCTCATAAGTTAAAGAGAAAACTTTATCCCCTTCCTCCTCTCTTCCCTGTCACCCCGCTTCTCCTCTCCCCCCAGATTCAGTCTTCCTCTGTTTCTCTTCAGGAAAGGGCAGGGAAACAACCCAAATATGGCTGTAAGATTGCAGTTAGACTGGGCGCCTCCCTCTACATCAAGGCTGGAAGAGGCAACTCAGTAGGAGGAAGAGTCCCAGAAGTAGGCCAAAGAGTCAGAGATAGCCACCGCTCTCAGTGTTAGGAGTCCCACAAGGAGACTAAGATACATAACTGAAACATATGTGCAGGCTTCCTGGTTGTCACTTCAGTTTCTGTGAGTCTCTATGAGCCAGGTTAGTTGATTCTGTGGGTTTTCTTATGGTGTCCTTGAGCTCCTACAGTCCTTCCTAGGAGATCACTTCAGATGCCTCAAGACTCATGCACATTTAGGGAGAGCCTGAGATCATTCAGTGAAGTCAAGGGTCTTGGGTGGAGGGGCTGGAGATTCATGCATGGGCTAGGGACACAGAACCTGACAGACTGGGACGGCTGATTCCTGTTTCTGAGAGCAGTGAGTCTTGCTAACACTCAGATGATTGCCATTTCCCTTGTCAAGCAGTGACAGGAGTTAGTTGACCTGAAAATTCGCTAATAGTTCCATTAAAGAGGCCTTGGAACAGCCATCTTTTTACTCATCCCGGTCAATTAACAATGAATTAATGCCAGACATATTTTCAATTGAGCTGAATCCCGATTCCCGCTCATTTTACCTAAAAATAGCCCTTTAAAAGGACTGTCAACCAGCGCTGCTTTCTTTCCAAGGTGGCACTGGAGTTTCTGCGAACCAGTGTCTGCCCTAGACATTGATGGGAATTCAGAAAACCTTGAGCTGAAGACAGGAAACCTGGGGTGGTGTACCAGCTGACCTGTGCACTGGTTTCATGGTTTGAAAAGGTGACCAGAACTCTCTGGTTAGATGTTTTTACATAGAGAATGTCAATACAGATGGATGATGAGGGCCCTTTCATTGATCAGCTTGAGGTGGTTTCAGGGCTGGACAGATGGCTCAGTGATTATGAGAGGACCCCTGTTCAGTTTCCAGCACCCACGTGACAGCTCACAGAGATCTGTAACTCCAGTTCCAAGGGATCTGATGCCCTCTTCTGGCCTCTATGGACACTCTATGCACATGGCACACGGATATATAGGCAGACAAAACATTCATACACATAAAATAAAGTAAGTGGATGTTTAAAGTGTTTTAAAGAGTGCTGATGGATTAGCAGGCTAGACTGGGGGAACACAAGACCTTATGTCTCTGAACCAGCAAATAGGATGCCCCTAACCCTTGTTCTTATCCAGTGGTCCCTAACAAGGGTAGAAGGTGCTAGAAGATCAAGTGTCCTTCAAGATGCATTTTCCAATGTCTGGAGACATTTTTGGTCATCATTAGTAGGTGACTCTGTTGGAGTCTAGTGGCTGAATCAGGGATGCTGTTAAACACCACACATGATACAGGGTGGACCGCAGCAAAGGACTGTCAGAAAGAGGCCGACCATGGTGTCAAGCACAGATGCTCTAGATCATTGGACCATTTTGATCACATCATTGTTTTGCTGTTTGCAGTGTCCTGGTTTGTTAAATGAGAATGATAATAAGACCCGATTCTTGTAGCAGGGAGTACTGTCTTCCTTTTAGATTAATTTGCTGTTCCATGAACTCCCTCATTTGAGGTCTGTTCTTCCTCCTTTTGTGAGTCCAGTGTCTAATTTGTCCTACAGTTCGTAGCAATGGTTTCAGCATTTGATCTCTGAGGGTTTTGACTGTTAACCTTAAAACTGAAGTAGGCAAGAAATGTCCACTGTGCTTTTATTATCAAGTGTATATCTCACATAGGCTTTGGTCTAGCAAGGTCCAAACCTTAGCAGGATTTCCCTTCGTGTCACTCCAAGCTTATGTGCCCATTCCAGGTTGTTATAGAGGGCCCTGGAGCTGGGGAGGAAACTACCAGTGGCTACCTATGTCCTATCTACCTAGGTCCCTGGAGAGTCCTTTTTGGAACTACTGTCCCTCCTGAACATGGAAGGATACACCCTGCTGTTTCCTACAGCTCTGAGGTACTGCCTTCTATGTGATGGCCTGATGACCTCCCATCCATCTATGAGACATTCCTCTGCTTTTCTGCAGTCCGTGGTCTTACTTTCACCAGCATTACAGAAATATGGCATAGGTTATCTCTGCTCTGAATCACAGGCACCAAAACTGTCTTGAATGTCCCTGTTCTTACCCTGTAAGCTTTCTACCTGGGGAGGAATGTGACAGACAGAGTGGATGCCTGTCTGCAGGGCATTCATCCCTATTGGATGCTCTTGTCTCTCATTTGAATCTGTCCCCTTCTCTTGTCCATCCAGTTGACCTTAACTAGTATTCTGTATTTATCATATCCACCAAAGATTTGCCTACTCCAAAGACTAAATTTTGAAATTTGTAAATACTTTTCTTCTGAAGAAAGAATACAAATAGCCTAGAAGTACAAGAAAAAGTGTTCAACATCACTACTCATTAAGGTAATGACCCAATGGAGCATTCTGATGTCACAATTCAGCATTCTGATGTCAAAATGGAACATGATAACGGCTTACCACTTTATATACATTAGGAGGACTATTATCAAAACATAAACAAAATCAGAAAATGCTAAGTACTGACAATGGCATAGAGGTGTTGGAATGTTTATGCATGCTGGTGGGGTTGTGGAATGGAAAAGCTTGCGTAAGCAATGGCATGGTGATCCCCCAAATAGTTAAAAACAGAATCACCAACTGGTCCAAAATCCCACTTTTGTGTTTATGTGTATATACAGAAGATAGGTGGAAGCAGAGACCCAGAAATTTATATGCCCGCATTATTCACAGTATCCACAGAATAGAAACAGCTCAAATGTCTTTTGAGAAAAGAATAAATAAAATTTAGAACATATGCACAGAGGGAAGCTTTAGCAAGGAAAGTTGCATGGACACTCAGCAGAGGTACTCCTTGAGCACGATCTACGTGAAATAAGCCATACATAAAGGAACACATATTGTATGATTTATCTACATGGGTGTGTCTTAGTTAAGTTTTCTATTGCTGCCATGAAACACCTTTACCAAAAGAATGTTGGGGGGAAGGGTTTATTTAAGCTTACAATCCAGGATCAAGGGAAGTCAGGGCAATAACCTGAAGGCAGGAACTGGAGCAAATGCAATGGAAGAATGCTGCTTATAGGCTTAATAGACTTACTCCCCATGGCTTGCTCTGTCTGCTTCCTTCTACAACTCAGGACCCTCTTCCCAGGGTTGACACCACCCACTGTGGGCTGAGCCCTCCCACATAAACCAGTAATAAAGAAAATCCTTCACAGGTCAGTCTGGTGAGAGCATTTTGTCAATTGAGGTTCCCTCTTCTCAAATGATTCTAGCTTGTGTCTAGTTGTCAGAACAAAACAACAATAACAATAACCAAACAAAGAAACAAAACCTAATCAGGACAGGGTACTAGGGGTCAAGTACATAGAGATAGAAAGTAGAATAGTAGTTGTCAGGAATGGGTCTTGGAGAAGCTGGGGAACTGGCCTTGTAAGGTTAGTTTCAGTGTGGGAAGATAGAATGTCCTGGAGATGAACAGCAGTGGGACCTTGAGAAGGTGGGGCCTAGCTGGAAGTCTCCAGTCAGTTTTTGTTGTTCACTGGTCCAAGGTGAGCAGCTTCCCGGTGCCCAGCTCTCCTGCTGGGATGTGCTGCCTCACAGTAGACCCCAAACCAAGAGCCAACCCCTGTGGGCTGAAAGCTCCAAATGCGCAAGCCAAATAACTGCTCCTTCCATGCTGATTGTCTCAGGCATTTGTTACAGTGATGGAAAACAGACTCGCATGCCTTAGACTTACACATTTAAAGAGAGACGAAAGGGTAAAAAGTTCCCATATTTTAAGTTAATTTGTTTAGCAAAATAATATGTTTTATTATGACATTTTTAGACAGATATATTTTTGTACCTTGATCATCATATCTCACCCAATCTCCAGCCACCCCTTCTGCATCACCAGTATCCCTTCTTTTCCCCTCCTGCTTTCATGGTGTGTCTATGTATATACGTGTTACATAGTGAAATCTAGATCCTTATATGATAAAAGTATGTTACATTTGTTCTTCTACTCATTACCTTCTTTTGTTCCTCTCTCTAACTTTAATCCCTTCCACTCCTCTCAAAGTCCCTCTTCCCATTCATGTCATAGATAGAAGGATGGATGATAGATAGATAGATAGATAGATAGATAGATAGAGAGAGATGATAGATAGATAGAGAGATAGATGATAGATAGATAGATAGATAGATAGATAGATAGATAGATAGATAGATAGATAGAAAGATAAGAGGATTATTTGTCCTTCTGAGTTTGGCTTATTCTGCTTAACATGGTTATGATTTCCAGTTCTGTCCAGCAAATGATAAAATTTCACTCTCTTACAGGCAATGAGAGCTCCATTGTGCATACACACCACATTGTCTTTCCCTGCCCATGT
Source organism: Alexandromys fortis (assembly GCF_014885135.2). NCBI lineage: Eukaryota > Metazoa > Chordata > Mammalia > Rodentia > Cricetidae > Alexandromys > Alexandromys fortis. The sequence goes on along the minus strand of NW_026067908.1, from coordinate 12,553,859 downwards.
TTGATAGGCATCTAGGCCACTTCTAGATCTTTATTATTGTGAGTAGTACAACCATAAACTGAATGATAAGCTTCTTTGGGATGTGCTGTCAGCTGCTTTTGGGTGCATTCTGGAGTGCTATCGCTGGGTCATATGACAATTCTATCCTTAGCTTTTTGAGGAGTTACCATGCTGAAATCCATAGTGGTTGTAGCAATTCATGTTTGTAGCCACAGTACATTTTTCCCAAATTTGTTGTCTTCTTGATACCAACCTTAAAATGGCGAAGTTTATTTTCTGTGAAATTGATCACGTTAATTTTTTTCTTCTTTTCTTCTGTAGTCAATTTTACTTCACAATATAGAGGAGAGAAAGAAAGGCTTCACGGGGAATGATGGGATTGCTAAAATGAAGTAAAATGAAAATAAATAATTGGTTTTTTAAATTTTTGTTAGCTTGTAAACCTATCAGCCGGTCCTTAGCTCTTTGAAAAAAAATAAGAGAGGCTTTGTTTGTTTGTTTATTTGTTTTCAAGAGGGATGTTAAGTTCTCTTGTTAGAGAGGAGATCCAGCCCATGGGTCAGTCAAGGAGACAGGGGATTCACTCTAAACATTCAGTCAGAGGGGGGATTCACTCTAAACATTCAGTCAGAGCAGGGGGGGTGGGTTCACTCTGAACATTCAGTCAGAGGGGGGGATTCACTCCAAACATTCAGTCAGAGAGGGGAGGATTCACTCTAAACATTCAGTGGGGTGGGGTCCACTCTAAACATTGATCAGGGAGAGGGTCCATCTTGAGCAGACAATCAGGATCCGTTGCAAAATTGCTGTCTTTATTCAACCTTCCATTCTCCATCAAGTCCCTGTCCCAGTCTGTCTCTCTGTCTCTCTCCATCGGTCTGTCTCTGCCTCTACCTTCCCTCCTCCCTCCCTCCACGCTTCATCTCTCCACTATGTCTCACCTCTGTTCTGTTTAAGGAGGTAGTTGCTAATTAGGACTACCTCCCACAAGAGTGGTTCATAAATCTTTGAGTGCCTTTGTCCTCCAGATTCCTCATCAGTAAGCTGGATATGTTCACCATGTTTGAAGAAACAGGAAGTCAACCTGACACCTGATGCTGAACCTTTTTATTCTTACTCTTACTCCATCTTTGACTAGTCTTTTGACTAAACTCTTACTAGATGTCCCTGAGACTCATGGGAGACCTGGCTTGGGTAGAGGAACCTGAAAAGAGAATCGCACCTTCCTATGCTCACATGGCTTCACACAAGTTCTATCTTCATCAACAACAAAACCCACTGGACCCAGGACATCCTACCTCTGCGCGCTTCCATCTACCAATGCATCATCCACAATGCTTGAAGGCCTGCAGATGAAGCAGGCCACCTGGGTACCACTCCCAAGCGGGGAACACCGAGGTGGAGGAAAGGTGGGTTCTGATAGATGAGACAATTAGAAGGAGGAAATGTTAATGTCTGAGACTTACTCCGTGTGTGATTCTTTGAGCAAACGTTCCATTTCAATGAAGGGAAACGGAACAGTCCTATTTTGGTTGCTGGACCGCATCAAGTAGACTGCACAGGCAGAAAAAATTCCACAAATGCCCCTCTGGAGCCCTGTGACCACTCATTACTCAGGCAACAGTTCTCAGCCAAGCAATGTTGGTCACCCCAGCAGGGAAGACATCTTGAAAAGCTAAGAGCAGAGAGTTGGCACACATCTGAGAGTTTTTACTTGCTGGTCACACATGCAAGGAGCAAAGAGAGCAAGCGCCAGAGTTGGGTACACAATTATCCCTCTTGTTGCCTTCCTGGTGATTCAGGGGACCTCATCCTAGGCCATTATATCTTCAGAAGCTTTCTTCGCGCAGGGAGACCTGGTCTACACAGCCTGATCTTCAGTCTCCACAGTGGAATACATGGATTACCTGGGTTCTGTTTAAACCTCTTTGAGCTCTGTTCTCACGCACTGTGACGTCAGTGGATCCCCAAGACTGAATTATAACTTTGCATTCAATCAGGGATCATGCATTATTCTCGGTGTGATCCATCACTGCTTCCTCGCTGCTCAGAAGACGGAGTGACAGCGGTGCACACATGGGCAGCACCTGAGGGGCTTTAAACCTATCAGTGGCAAGCATTGTTCTCAGAAAGATTTCGCTCTGTGGAAAAGGCAGAACGGGACTGCCTTTGCAATGGCCAGCAGAGGCTTTGAAACAGTTTCCCATTAACTGCATAGATTCTGAAGTCGCAGAATTCAGCAACCACCTCATTTATGTCCTAGACATTTTGTTGGAGCTACATTTTTAAAAGCCCATTTGTATTAAATATGAAATGATCATTGGTTGCTCTGCTTCTCATACTGCACAGCATAACAAACACTAAAATTATTTAGTGGTGAGTCTCCTGTCTGCATAATCAGAAAGTTACATTTGGAGCCTTGAAAGCATATTAATTGGAGCTTATCAAGAAGGCGGTAGCATTTAGACATAATCACAAATATGAAATATATCAATATTCTTGCCAGTAATTAGATATCACATTTGCCTTGCAATTCTGATGCCTTTAATAAGTAAGAAGCATAATAAATTCTGAGGCCATTGTAGAGATTAGAAATGCCAGAAGTATCTTTTACTCTTTTAAACTTCATTGTGTTGCACGTGGAGAGTACACGCTTGTGTTGTTCCAGTGAAGAAAGGCACTAGTGAGTGACACGCAGACCTCCCAGAATTATCAGCTAGAATGAATGCAAAACATGTTTTAATGCAGCTTGACTCTTTGTGTAAACAATTAGAGGCGCAAACTGTTGTCGCAATGGCCTCCGTGAATGATATTGTAATAATAGGACTTCTCCACGAAGCAAATTAAGCAATGTGCAATGCTATCTTTGAACTTCTTTCCTACCTCTAGCCCTGAGGAAATATAACCATCAGGAATCAGGAAATGAAATCAGCCAATGCCCACAGCTCCTCAAATATGGGAGCTGGGATTGCTCGGCAGTGTCTGGCTCTTCCTCTCTAAGGATCAGACTTTCCTTTCACATTTGAGATTTTGCCCATCACCCACCCAACATGGGGCTTAAAATAAAGGAACAAAAAGCTCAGCGTGACCAAAGTCTTGAGTGTTTATTGCTGAGGATATTTTAGAGGTTGGATTGAAGTTCATGAACTCACTGGACACCAGGCAGCGAGCAGCTCCTTTCGTGCCTCTGAGACAGCACCTTCCCTGGGCTCAGCACTCTCTAGGTTGTTGTTTAAGGAAGGCACGGCGCTGGTGCAGAGAACTTTTCAGCTTTCCCCTGAGCTGGTTATGGCCAAGAGTCAAGGGCTCCAGCTTCCTCAGGACTCTACTGTGCTCCTGACCACCATCAACTCATTTAATTTAACCCTTCTAGCTGCCTCAGAGGTTGGCCATGTGTCCTTGTTTACCAAAAGAAACCAAGGCATGAAACAGGGATGGAACTTACTTCAGATTCAGATGCAAGAGATAACTGGAATGAGAAAGACAATAAGTTACATGGACTCGAAACGGCAGAGCTGGAAACTGAACCCAGGACCATCAGCTTCTTAACACCCTTGTGTTACATTGCACTGTTTTCTTTACGAAGAGCACTGTGATGATTTTTTTCCTATAGTCTGTATGTTTAAGCAGAATCACAAGGAGACTATGAGCCCCACGGTTTTAACTTTTTCATTTTTTTCTTGGGAGAGAATCAGAATTTTTAAAAGTTATTTGTGTCAGGGTTCTAGACAGTGAATCTCCTCCAAGCATCCGAGCTTCTTCCTGCTGTGGGCAGATTACCACCTGTACTACGCTTCCCGTATTTCCTTTGTGCATGGTTCCTGCAGGGCATTGTCTAACAGCATAGCAGCTTATGTTTACGACAGAAGGTCTCAAGACAAACGGACAAACTGCAAAACAAGTATTCCATTTATCATTCTATCCAAGGAGGTTGCTCGGGCTCTTTCAGTCTTCCCCAGTCAGATGAAGATGATGATGGTAACGTTACACGTGAACACACAACGCCTGGTGCCTAGCAACCTGAAAGCATCAGTTGTATCCTGGTGCTTGTAGAGCACTGAGCTTTGGTTCAAGAATAAAGTAAGGCGGCTCCCCAACTCTGGGAAAATGGAGTCCTACTGGACCAGAAGCAGACAGATCATCCCATTCTGCCTCAGCCCTGCTGTGATGGTCTGTTGTTTGTCGCTGTAACAAGAACACAACATAAGCAACTTATGATGCCAACAGGTTTATTTTGGCTCACTGCTTTGTGCCCATGGGGGTGTCTGGTGGCAGGAATGAGTAGCAGAGCAAAAGCATTTGTTTCATGGCTGGGATACAAAATGGGGAAGAGCAAGGGGGCAGCCAGAGGTGGTGGCATCCATCTGGGTTGCAAAGGCAGGTGGACCTTTGGGAGTTCAAGTTCACCCTGGTCTAGGTTGCAGATCATCTAGAGTTATACAATGAGATCCCATCAGAGAGATCCCATCAGAGAGAGAGAGAGAGAGAGAGAGAGAGAGAGAGAGAGAGAGAGAGAGAGAGAGAGAGAATTCAATTAAGGTCACGTCTCCCTGCCCCAATGACCGGAAGACTCCTCATACGTCCAATATCAATGCATTCACTCATTAGCACCATGCTGGTAGCTAAAGTTTTAACACTTTTAACACTTTGGCCTTTGGGGGAGCATTTGAAATTATTTCCTTTCTTTTTAACAAGGGAGATTCATGTGGCCTCTCAGATAGGTTCCTGCCAGTTTGGGCATTCTACTCCTAGAATTCTACCCCACGCAGGCAATCATGAGTCAGCCCCAGCTCTGGAGAGCTTGTCAATCCATGGCTCACTAGAACCAAGCAGCCCAGAGAACCTGGAACCCCAGCCATAACTTCCCTTAGCACATAAAGGCCTGGAGCAGCCGCTAACCCCCCCCCCCACAGCAGGACCCCACACCTCCTTAATCTGGACCCCTCATTAGTTCCAACTGCAGGCCATGTGTTATTACCTCACGCCCATAATGAGAGTTAATTTCTGTTGGTATCAGATGGTCTTCCCCCTGGACATTTTTATTCATATTTCTTTCCTGTTTTGTGATTCTCAATTGGAGTTTTCTAATAACAGATCATTTCTTTTTGTCTAACTTTAATCTGGCCCTGCTTGACAAGCCCCATCCTTTTCATTGAAGGGTAAGACCACTTAAAGGAAGGCCAATAAGCCCTTGCGCTGCTCGGCCAGCTGGGGTGATTTGTCACCCGGTGCAGTGGTGGTCACACCAATGGATTTATCTCAAGGTAAATGGAGATGCTGAGACCCGGGACCTGGAGCTTTGATTAAGGCGCCCTTTTTGTAGTGTTGATAGATGTTGCTTGTGTTTATCTATTTGAAATGCCACTAAATCTGTGAATACAATGGAAAAAGAGAGTACTTTGCGGCTGAAAACATATTAGTGATTTATGTTTCTGAAAGAAGCACAATAAAGAGACAGAGGCTATTAAGAGCCGCTATTTCCATGAGAAATAGTTCCGCTTTAAAACATTATCAACCCCACCTTGATAAAGACTTGCATGCATGCATAATCGTGTTTACTTACCCCTTTAGTTTGGTGCAATGTGCATCGGGAGCACACATTCTCCAAATATTAATAAGTTGGTCAGTAGAATATTTACAGCAAAAGACATCTTACCCAGGACTGTTCTGCATGTAAATTTTCCTTCTCTCAAGATGGGGACACATAATAAACTTATCTCGAAAGCTCTGGGGTTTATATGGACTCCCTATTCCTGCCGGCACTCTCAAATCTTCCTCACCTCACCGTCGTTGGCCTGTCGCCCCACCCCCCTCGCATTGTAGTGGAAATAACCAGGGGGTGACATATAAAGATTATAATGCATGGATATAACTTATAACATGAATCAATGTCATCAAGACGCACCCATTTAAATGAATAGGGTCAGCTGAGAGTGCTGCATCACCCTGACTTGCGTGACAGTTACAAATGCATCACCTCGTATGCATAATAGGAGTGTACAAACCAGAAGAGATTTGTAAACTTGGTTCATTTCGAGCAGAACTGACCCGCAGGAGTGGAAAGGAGAGAAAAGGCAAGCCGGCTTGGGGCTGTCTGCGAATAAATGGGTCTTGGTTGATTGTTACACACACACACACACACACACACACACACACACAGGCACGCACGCGCGCGCGCACACACATGCACGCACATGCTTGCAGACGCGCACTCCAGATTTCGGATCCAAGTCAGGACAAGGAGCTGATATCTACCCAACTCACTTTTTAAAGGGTGCAGAGCTGACTCAGGGTAGAGAGGGACTCCTAAGGCTGTGTGTGTGGGCGGGTACAACACACGCTGCATCCAGGAGGGGATGTTTAGAAGTGTGCTGTTCTTACCAAGACTGGGGAAAAACTAAGACCCAGAACCCAGACCAGCTGGGCCTGCCAGAGTGAACTGTGTGCACCGAGTGCCATTTAGTGAAAGGCTCCGTGCTGTGTGCTCTGATTTACGACTTAGTCTGGAACCGGTCTCTTCAGTATCTGAGCGGTTGGGCTGAGCGGAGTGGGGCTACGGGCGTTGATTCCTGGGATCAGGAACCAGTCCCCGGCCACAGCGCTCCGGGTGCGGCCTTGGCGAGCTCCCCGCTTGGCGGTGGCCACACCTGTACCTCATTTGCTTGGGAGCGGCGCCGCGACCCGCCTGCTGATGGGGAGCCTTCCTCGCATCCTCGCGATTATGACAAGTTATTAATTGCCACCATTAGCTGCAGCAGTCTGCGCGAGATCTCTGCTGCTCTCTGGAGGTGAGAGTCTGCGCATCTGAACGCCCAGGGAACCAGCGGCGAGTGGCGCGGGGCAAACCGAGCCACGATCTGCCCAAAAGGGATTGTGAGACGGTGAATAATTTATTAGAAAACATTTTTCTTTGTCCTTCCCACAGACCCACAAATCCTCCCCAAGCGCTCTTTAGCAGCCTTGTGGATAATGTACTTACACATCTCAGAGCCTGCTAAATAGGCTGCGGAGGCCGCGGGCTTCACCTTCCTGCAGCTGCCAGGACCGCACACCCCGCGTGGGCCTTGGGCCTGTCCACCATTCCAGGAAACCAGGCAGCTTTTTCCCAGACAGACCAGAAGAGCCAGCCAGGGCTGCCCGCCTCCTCCAAGCCCCCTTCCCACCAGACAGAGCAGCAGACCTGCACACTTGCACAGAACCCAGTTTCCATCTGAATAACAAACACTAAACGGCCTTCTAGAGGAAGAACACCCATGTCCACAGCTCCAGGTTCCTCCTACAGAACTGGGAGCCGGCTCTACAAGAGTTGCTGGGGAAAGGGCCAGGCTCTGACTCAAAGAAACAGAAGTTAAACAGAAATACATGCAGACAAGTAATTGCAGTGTGCAGCACCGTGCGGTGGGCACTGAGCTGAACTGCCAAGATGGACTTTTAAGGATGGAGCCTTATGGGCGAGAGGAGACAGGGTTTCAATGGTTTTTGAAGTGACAGCCATCATTTGGAATCTGTGAGAGTACCATCTACGTTAAAGCTTCTGCGATACCATATTTTCTCTCTAAAGTTCTAGAACCCCTGAAAGTGATATGTTTGTGGGATTGTGGTAGACTATTCCATCATCCAGTCTCGAGAAAGCACTGACTATGTGCCTCACCTCATAGCAGGCTTCCGGTGGTAGTGGTGAGTTCCCTGTCTTCCTGCAGGGATGCTCAGAGTGTGAAGGGATGCCACAAAGGCTGCAGGTACAAGAAGGGAATCTTCACTGAGAGGAAACAAGCAAGGATGAGCAAAGGCTGTCATCCTGTGCTTTAATGACAAGTGTGATGTCTTCCAATCCTCCAGCTGTTAGTAACAGCACCAGTGTTATGAGCAGATTACATCATATAGACTATGGGAGTGCACACCCTCCCCCCCCCAAAAAAAAACACACTTGGAAGTTAATTTGGAGATGTGGAACTTGCTTTTTAAGAAGATATGAATGAGTGTCATGTTGTTTGTGTACAGGAACTTTTAAGGACCAGAGAGTGTGGTTTGACAAATTCCCCTCCACACACAGCACCCGTCACCACTCTGGGCAAGTGAAGCAAAAGAGGCAGATTTCTGAAGAGCAGTGAGCCAAGGAATAATCTGGAGTACTTGAAGCTACTGGCATGTGGAGTTTATTTGCTACCACCACACAATATCCCAGTGACGAATATAAGAGCCATAGGCTGTTCCTACCCCTGGTAGACACTATGGATACTGGCTTTGCCACTTCAAGTCCTAAGAGCAACATGCTCAGGGCATCAGGAGAGCCGACTTCCAGTTTCCTCTGGGTGTGTGTTCCCTCACAACAATGTGCACATAAGAGTTTCTTCCTCGTCTAAGCTTCATCTTTCATATACGAATCTGTGAGCAAAGGTATAGAGAGTAGGTGGAGTCAGAGAGATGCCATGTAGCTGCTGAAGGAGAAGGACATGTCAGAACCTTACTGGTAGGCCACAGCCTTGTGGCAACACACAGATTAATAGAAATGGGTTAATTTAAGATGCAAGAGTTAGTAAATAAGAAGCCTGAGCTAATAGGCCAAGCAGTGTTGCAATTAATGTAGTTTAGTGTGATTATTTAGGTCTGGGTGTCTGGGAACAAAAGTACAGTCTTCTGTTACAAAATGACACCCAACGTGGGGCTAACCCACATGACCAGCCACACACTTTGGGTCCAGGTGCTTCTATGCCTGCTCAGGATTAGGAGGAAAGTAGCTGAGAGCATGCCTGCCACTCAGCACCCCTGCATGGACAAATAGCTGGATTGGGTATGCTAGGCATGCACAGACAAAAAAAGTATGGCAGATTTCCACTTCCATAAACAGAGACATTTCCAGGCCACACAACACATTACATGACAAATTTAGATTTTACTCAGACAAAAAGGGTTTATGTGCTGCACGGTGCTTCCCAGAGTTGAGGTGGTGAGCACAGCTCCCACCCAACAGTCCCAGGGCTGGCAGTAAATGTACCTCCACCATATTAAAAGGCCAAGAGAGGTGGAGCCAGCATCCAGAGGGGCTGCAACTACAGTTTACCATTTTAAAAGGCTCCTTCCTTGTCAAAAAATTTTAAATATACAGTAAGAAAAAGTCAGACATAAAAGATCTCTAAATGAGACACAGTGTGCTTTAAAATGAATGTAGGCTTGGGAGAGAGAGGAGAAAGAGTATAGACAGTTATAAAAAGAAGTAAATTTTTAAAGAGACAGCAAAAGTAATATAAAAGAGTACAGACAGTCATAGATTAAAGAAGTAAAGAAAAATAAGCTATGTAAAGATGGAAAATGCACAGAAAGTCTAGATTATGCATATTATTGTGTTTTCTTCAAATTTTTTGACTGCAAAGAGACATTTGTTTCTGGGCGCTGCTAAACTAAACCAACATAAAGGTATCTTGACTTCAAAATTTGAGTCTAAGGATAGATATATTACTTTGGAAAAGAGGTTCTGCTTTTGCTTCCCCAGAAGATGAGAACCTGTGAATTCCTCCAGGCTAATATTATTTGATTGAACAAGACCCCCAGAAAGGTCTCCATGAACCCTAAAAATACTTTGCCCAACAAACAACAGAAAGCGGTTTGGAAAAAGCTACACTCAAATTCTTAAAATGATTATTTATAAATGTTTGCTTTCATTTAAAGGAGGATATGATATAAATACTTTGCATTGGTATAGATCTTGATCTGTTGATATGAATCTAAGGTTGATTTTGTTACACTGTGTATATGTATTTCTGCTCTTATTTAAGGTACTGTATTTGTGCAGCTCATTTAAAAATGTAATGTATAATTAAAAATAAAGATTAATAGATAGCCCTCTATAATAACGAAACTTTTAATTACATTGGTTAGGTTTTCTAGATATACAGAGGTTTATTTCAGTTAGATAATCTTCAAACCTTTCAAAGACCTATAGAATATGGTGTTTAAAATGTTTTAAGAACTTAGACTTTTCTCAGCAGTGAGACGTGCTTGCTTCTGGCAGCACCAATTACTTCAGAGAGGTTGATGGGTATTGAAGAAACTCATTATGAAATTTTCCTTCAATGTGATAAGGCTGGCCATTTGGACAAGAAACTGCTCTTGCCTGGACTGCTTGATGGTATGCTGTATGAACTGGACATGCAGGACCTACAGAAAAGTGACTGATGAACTTTCCAAAAGATAGTATGGACCTTCAGGGTTCATGCTTCATAGAGAAAATTGCCAGACATTCTGCAAGACATGAAAGAAAGCAACTGATGAACTTTGCCATTACAAGGCAGAACAGATCTTCAAATTTCCTGCTTTGTGGAAAAGTCTGCTAGATACCATGGGTCTGGAGGCTGAAGATGTATGTCCCATCATTACAAAAAAACTTTGAGTGACTGTCCAGGCAGCAAGAAGTCTCTGTCAATTCTAGGGTTTTGGAAGTTGCTTACATTGCACTTCCTGTTTACTTAGATAATATTATATCCTTCTGGAATCTTTGAGGAGTTGAAGATGGATAGTTACAGTTTTCCTTAGTTTGATAAAAGATAAACTAGATATGAAGCTTTAGACTCACAAAGATAAAATAGATGATAGTATATTTTCTTTAATTTTGCCAGATACAAATAGACTAAATATTGTAACTGTAATTCTTGCTTAAGCCTGTTTTGTTATATGTAATTTTACTATGTTAAAACTAAAACCTTTTTTATTTATACAGAAAAGATGAGTTGTTGTGGGATTAGATGAGATGTACAGGGATCTGTATGCTATGAATATGTTTTATTGCCACTGATTAATAAAGAAGCTGCTTTGGCCTATAACAGGGCAGAACATAGCCAGGGTGGAAGAGATATATAGAGAGTATAGGTGGAATCAGAGAGATGCCATATAGCTGCCAAAGGAGAAGGACACACCAGAACCTTACCAGTATGGCCACAGCCTCGTGGAGATACACAGATTAATAGAAATGGGTTCATTTAAAATGTAAGAGTTAGTTAATAAGAAGCCTGAGCTAATAGGGCAAGCAGTGTTGTAATTAATATAGTTTCTATATGATTATTAGGGTCTAGGTAGTTGGGAACAAAAGTAGAATCTCCTACCTAGTCAAAGCTATGCTTTGGAGAGAAGCTGAGCCACTAACCTGTGTGTGGCCTGGTGGCCTGGCTCTTGTCTGGGTCTACGTAATTACACAACATTGGCTGCTTACTCTCCATCAACTTGGCCTCTCATTCCAAGCCTCTTCTGTGGCTCTGATGGTGTGACTGAAGAACTCTATGACCTGCCCCACACAGCCAAGGGCACAGAAGTGTGACTGACACAGAAGCTCTGTGATGGCCACTTGGGACTACAAATTGTGACTTTCTATTCAAGGGAAAGTTGTGAGTAAAGAGAGAATGGGAGAAGGGCTAATCACCCTGATTCCCTCCCATTGTGAACACAGAATTTTATCTGAATGCTGGGCTTTTAGACAGATTGTTTGATAAACTTCAAAATCTCTCTCTCTCTCTCTCTCTGAAACTGAATCTCACTATACAGTTCAGACTAGCCTTGGACTTGTTATGTAGCCTAGGTTGGACTAGAAGCCAAGGTGTCTAGTACTCAGCACCCTGAGCATTAGGATTACGGGTGTTTGCCTTCATGCCCATAGTTCTTTAATCATTCAATAAACATTTGCTGACACCATCTTGTGCCAGATATAGTTGTTCTGAGTGTACAATGATGAACCAGGCAGATAGTTCCCTGGACTCATGGAGACATATTTAGACAGGGCAAGCACAAATAGGAATGCAGAAATCAACTGGTTAATTCAGCAAAGGAATGCAATGGTGGGCAGGGCAGAGGGTGGGCTGGGGTTGGAGAATACAGGAATGGCTCAGACTAGACAGATTTACAGTCAGAATGCCACAGCCTTACATGTTCTGACTGCAGTTCTAGGCTAGGGTCAGGGGTGGGGGAGCCTGTGAGTGTTCAGGAACACAATAAGCCTACATAGCTACACCCCAGAAGTACATCTTCAGCATGTAGTTCACTGGGGGCTCAACTCCTGACTTAGTGAACATGCCGTTGTCTAGTTTCTGTGACTGTGCACACACCAGGCATTTTACAGGGCATCTTTTCTGCAGTTACTGACTCCCTCATAGCATGACACACTTAGTACTGAAATGAACCACTAATGCATTGTGCACCCCGCCAGCACTCTCTGACTGCCCCCCACCGCATGCTCCCCACCTCATGCCCGGGTGTCTTCAGGGACTCTCTCCTGACTTCAGCCCTTTGAGCCTTTGTTACAGAATTCTCCACACTTTTATAGGCATTGGATTTTCTCAACTTGCCAATGAGCATCTTGAAGACAGAGCATGTTTTCATTGCCCGTGAATGTCTAGGGTTTAGCTAACCTAACTTAGGGCTCCCCTAAGATGAGCACTCAAGTACAATTAACCTATTCGTAACTGAACCCAGGAAATGTTGAAATAGGAGCGGCGGGGCTGCGTCCCCGGCACCCGGCCGCCCGCATGGCTAGCTTATGCCGGAAATAATTACACGGAAACTGTATTCTATTAAACACTGCCTGGCCTGGCTAGTTCCAGCTTCTTATTGGCTAGCTCTTATATATTGTTCTAACCCATTTCTAATATTCTGTGTAGCCCACGAGCTGGCTTACCAGGGAGGATCTTAACCTGCGTCTGTCTGGAGCGGGAGAATCATGGCGACTCCTGACTCAGCTTCTTTTTCCCAGCATTCTCTTCTGTTTACTCCACCTACCTAATTTTCTGTCCTATGAGGGCCAAGACAGTTTCTTTATTATTAACCAATGAAAGCAACAGATAAGATACAAGACCCACCTCCATCAAGGAAATACATAGGTGTGGAGACTATGAGGGGGAATGAAGCTCATGGGGAGATGTGTTCATCAATTTCCATTCTAGAATGCTGGGAAACTACATAGAACATGTCACAGCATTGCTCCACTGAGGGTGGGGGCTCCAGGGCAGCTCCTCATGAATTTCCCAGCTGGGTGGGGCTGTCAGGGCCATGAGCTCTGCAATGTCTCAGACTGAGTGTATTCTAGCCACCTACGAAAGCCCTTAGGCAAAGGCCCATACCGTGCTGGGAGCAGCCTTCAGAAGGTGAAGGTGTCATGGAAATAGGCAGGTGTCACATAGCACCAGTGGAACTCAGTGGCAGCTTAGTAGGGCTGGGAGCTCAAGCAGCAGGCCTTGTGAAGACACATGCGATTGGGCCTCCAGATGGGACTCAGAATCCTGCCATAGTATTGGGGATATAGTGAGGGATTGGTTCTAGAGCAATGATTCTCAACCTGTGGGTCTCGAACCCTTTGGCAAATTTCTATGTCCAAAAATATTTACAATTCATAACAGTAGCAAAATTATAGTTATGAAGTAGCAATGAAAAAAAGTTCATGGTTGGGGGTCATGAGAAACTGTTTTAAATGGTTGCAGCATTAGGAAGGTTGAGAACTACTGGTCTTAGTGGCAGCCTGGGCACATTTTCAAGAATGTTTGTCTCTGCAGAAACTGAGAGTGGAAATGCTGTGCAGAGCAAGAAACCATTTTTAACTTCTCATGCAGCCAGTTCCTATACAACCAAATCCTGATTAGTGGAAAGCTTCTACCTCTGTCTGCTCAGTTGCAGGTGCGGGGAATACTCCTTTACACTGTGTGAATGTACATCACTGTGATTGGGTTAATAAAGAAGCTGACTGGCCAATAGCTGGACAGGTAGAGCTTAGGCAGGACTGGCAGACTAAAAGAGAGCATGAAGAAGGGGAGGCGGAGTCTGAGGAGTCTCCAGGAGATGCAGAGGAAGCAGGAGATGAACTTGCCATACTGAGAAAAGGTACTGAGATGCATAGTAGAGCATAGTTAAGAAATATGGGTTAATTTAAAATGTAAGAGTTAGCTAGTAACAAGCCTGAGCTATCGGCCAAGCATTTATAATTAATAATAAGTCTCTGTGTGGTTGTTTGGGAACTGGCTGGTGGGACAGAAAAGCCTGCCTACAGGTGTGGGGCTCAGTTTACACACTTGCTGAAACCAAATGAATTGAGCACACACTGCTGATGCAAGGTAGATGGTAGCTAAGCAACAACCCATCTGTTGACTTGCAGGGTCAGAAAACCACCATAAGAAAGGGTGGCAGCCTCCTTGGATCTCCCTGGACTTCCGGTTAGGATGAGGGCAGGCTCCCTTGAAGTGAGGACCTTGCTAGGACCTTAGGACTTTAGAGGCTGTTACAACAGGCAAAGGGTGTTCCTGGTGGGCATGAGCTTCTGCCCAGCTGAACAAGTGAAGAGTCACAGAGTCTTGGTAACTCAACGTTCTGTGGGAAGTAAAGAGGGAGTATCAGAGCATATAGAGAGGAAGACAGGAGGTGGGTGTGAGGGGCTTCTCAGAACTGCTCATCTGCTGGGGCGAGAAGGAAAGAGCAAGAGGCCCATGTTTAGCCCTCACTACTCTCCCACGCTGCCTCACACTGTAAGTTTACAGCACAGAGCACACACGTACTTCTCCTTAGTCCCATTGTCAATCTCTTGAAGGCGGCAACCATGGATGGAATGGCTTTGGGTCTCCCCTAGTCACTGGCAGTCTTGTTGGTGTGTGATCGGGTCCAAATGAATCATGTCTTCGCGTCCATGGCCTACTCTGAATTCCAGTGTTATTTCTCATAACTCATGGGGACAACCCCCCCTCCCCAGTCCCTGCCTTGCTCTCTTCAGTCCTTCCCACCACCATGAACTTGTGCTGTGACTGTTAACCTGGGAAGTGGAAATTCATAGTGCCCTTTACCTGGGACAATTGTGTCAATTCCTAATCCTCATTTTCTCCAGCACATTGTCCCCATTCACCAAACCCTTCCATTCACCCCAAGCCAATTTCTTTGTTTGGACCAATGATTGGAAGATTTTATTCTCTAGATATAATATAGTGTAAGATATTGATGGCTTTGAAGCCATCCAGATACGAGCCTGGATCCCACTCAGTGGCTGTGAAGTCTTAAGAAGGTCCTTTAATATCTCTGGACTCCGTTTCCCTTATCTAAAAATGGAGCCAATACTGGTTACTCTAGGTTGTTGAGGGCCTACATTATAAGGTCAAATGCCAGCATCAGTGTTGCTGCCAGCAGCCCAGTGTGTACAGTTTCCAGAGTCCTAAGCTCTCCATGGAAACTGGTTCAATTCCCAGAAAGTTTGCGAAATAATTAATTAGGGCCAATAAAGAGTGATTTCTTGGTACAAAGAGTTCCCTTTTCAGGATCCATCGTACATATAAGTCACTCCCCTTCCCAGCTACTGCAAAACTTCTCTAACTCTTCCGTGCTTAGACCAAGGAAGCATTCAGCAGTGGGCTATTGCAGAGAGTAAGCGATTCGAAAGTTCCTTTTCTTCCCAGCAACAAGTGCGCCACACTGGAACAATTAGAGCCAAGTTTCCAACAAGATAGCGGTAAGTTCTAAACCCCTGGAGCTTTGCTCACATCACCGATGGAGTCCACGGCTGCATCCAAGTCCTTTGATGGAATCGAGACCTTATAATTACCTGAGTCCACTCATTATCACGGGCCTGGTGTGTGCCTAGGATGGAAAAAGAGTGAGGGACAAGGAAACAAATTAAAAAGTGTCAATACGAAGGAAGAGAGATAAAAAAAAAAAAACACTTAAAACTCAAAAGTTAATTACAGGGTCTCCGGAACCACACGGCAGAGTTGGGACACCCGAATTGATTTCAGAGAATTAACGCAGGGCCCACCTCAGGAAGAGATGCGACGTGCACTGACTGTCTTCCATCCCTTTTCTAACGATCTCGTAGTTTCCACGTTCTCACTGTCTAGACATCCATGACTGAGAACAAGAGGGAAGGGAGGAGGAGATGGAAGAGGGTCTTAGTTGGGGTTACTGTTATGTGGTAAAACAGCATGCGGAGGGAAGGATTATTTCAGCTGACACTTTCAGGTCTCACCCCATCACTGAGGGAAGTCAGGGCAGAAACTCAAGACAGGAACCCAGAGGCAGGAACTGGAGCAGAGGCCATGAAGAAGGGCTGCTGACTGGCTTGCTCAGCCTGCTTTCTTTCTTTCTTTCTTTCTTTCTTTCTTTCTTTCTTTCTTTCTTTCTTTCTTTCTCTCTCTCTCTCTCTCTCTCTCTCTCTCTCTCTCTCTCTCTCTTTCTTTCTTTCTTTCTTTACAGTAGAGAACACTCATTTTACTCCAAATTTCACAGCCTGCTTTCTTAAAGAACCCAGAATGACTAGCCCTGGGAGGCCCGCCCACAGTGAGCCTGGCCCTCCGCATCAATCATTAACTATAAAATACCCTCAAGGCTTGCCCGTAGGCAAATCTGTTGCAGGGGGTGGGGGGGTTCTTTCATTTGAGGATCTCTCTTCCTAAATGACTCTAGCTTGTGTCACTAGCCAGCACAGAGGGAGACAAGCACTTCACAGGGCACTAACGATGCTGTGTGTTCAGAACTCGGCCAGCTGCAGCTGCTTCTCGTCTATCAGCACTGGGGACAGCAGACCTGTTCAGAGTTAGCCTTTGAGTGACAGGCCAGTCGAGGTAAGCGAGTATAGGGAATGACCTGGCAACCTTGAACCTCGCCTGGCTTGGGGTAGATGCACACTCTTTTTCTAACAAGAGTGTCCTCACCTCCAGGTACCATAAACATACTCACGGTGCTGCTTGTGTTTGTCAGCTTGACATGAGCTAGAGTCACCTGGGAATTGGTGTGGGGTGCACGCACACAGCAAGGCAAAACTGTGTCCTCAGATGAACCTTTAGAGAAAAGCCCCTGTTTACCATCTGATACCTACCCATACATAGGTGTGCCTATGATTAAAATCAGATTCCCTAGGGAAGGGGTACACACAATAGAAAAATAATTATATGACCCAATCTATCAATCAAAATAGATAGCCACCCAATCCATGGCCCATAACAACTAATTTGTTCTTTCTTTAGACTCTATACAAAAGGAGCCTCAGAGAGTAACCTGGGCTGCTAAAGATGCTTACTCACGAGCCCCTTCTTGCCGCGCACCACACCCCCCGTGTCTGTGCTCTGTGCACTAGAACCCAGTTCGCCAGCTTCGGGCAAGGGGCTGGAGGTTGAGAACACAGACGCAGAGACAGACCGACACATAGACCTTTAAACACTGATACCAAAAGCCCCAAGAATGCCCTTTTAATTGTGTTCAGGGGCAGATTATATAGAGATAGCCACGCCCCAGCCAAACCCACCAGAAACCACTCTCCTGCCATCAGGAACTCCTGAAGGTCTCGTGCTCAGAGCAGCTGT
Source organism: Alexandromys fortis (assembly GCF_014885135.2). NCBI lineage: Eukaryota > Metazoa > Chordata > Mammalia > Rodentia > Cricetidae > Alexandromys > Alexandromys fortis. The sequence goes on along the minus strand of NW_026067908.1, from coordinate 12,536,553 downwards.
AGGCACTCAGATCAGGGGAAAACAAGTTGCTTACAAGAAATTCAGGATCTGGGGGCTCACTGCTCCCAACAGCTTCTGTCAGTTCTGACAGGGTATTTCTTTCTAATCTGCATTACTCCTTTGCTTTGAATAAAGTTCTGCTGCTACGTAGCAAATGTGCAAACTTTTGCTTCAGCTTCTTGAATAATAGGAAATACCTTGCCTGGACCCAGGCCAGCAGTAACACAATGGCCTCGGTCACGGTGGTGGCCTGCTTTCTGGGACACAGCTGAGATTATCAGCTCATAAAGAGAAGAGGCTTACTTTTATCCACAGTTATTGGTGCTTCAAGCCCATGACCAGCTGGCCCCCTTCTGGGGAGGCAGCGCATCCTGGGGATGTGCCTGGAGAGCAAACTTTCTCACCTAGTGAGTAAGCAAAAGAGAGAAAAGAATGATGGGGGAGGGGCTGGGCTTCCACAGTTCCACTGGGCCCCATCATCCCCCAATAGCACTCAATACCCTAGGGACCGAACCTTTAACACGTGGACGTTCAGGAAGCATAGCATTGATCTGAACCACGGCTTCTTTCTATAGATAAAGCCATGGCAAGGTAATTGGAAACAGGAGATAAAATGCGTATAGAGACCTTCATATGTGATAAAAATGCTCAATAGTTCAGATTATTTCATCCATTTGGTGGGTGAAGGCATGGATGGTTGGGAACAATAGGTTATACAAGCTGAGCAAAGGAGATGGGCAGCCCCACCTCGGGCACTGCTACCCTAGGTGCATATTCGCGTAAGCCCATGGAACGATTCCTGGGATTCGAATTCCATCTGTGTGGATCTAAGGCAGAGGTTATTTCCAGTGTCATCCTTGTGCCCAAATAACTGCTCTGTGGACAGATGTAGAGTAGCTGTTAAAGGTCCAAGATGGAAGGCTGAACAGCAAGGGTTCAAATCTCAAGTTACATACAATGACCTTGTGCATCCCTGGCACCCACAGGGACAGAAGAGGGCATCGGATCCCCTAGAACTGGCATTACAGAGAGCTGTGAGTCGCCATGTCAGTACTAGGAACTGGATCAGTCATCTTTCTTTAAAGAAAGAAAAAATAAAAACAGATTTCTCAGGCTTTTTAGTTCAACAAAAGTTCCATCTTCTTTTGGGTGTCCCGACACCCACACCCCTCTTCTTTCTTCTCAACTCGCCTCTTTTTAACACTACATTGCCCATTCTCGTGGTGTGGAGTCTGTGGCTCCTGGGTCCCCGGAACTTTATTTCACCATCAGGCTGCACGTTTGTGACTCCTTTAAAAATAACAATTTGTGCTCGACTTGAGTTTTTGTAGGCGATGGAGAAATAAGCATATTCTTTCCTTTTTAAAGTATGAAATCGGCTCCGCTCGAGAAGGGCGTGTAGTCAGAGCTGGCTTAGAAGTCGAAGCCTGTAAAGTTTACAGGCAATCTACAGTGAGACTACATCTAACAGCCATGAAACAAAAAATAGCACCATCGCTTTACAGGGGTTTTTCAGGAGGCTCTGGGACTTAAGTGTTCAAGTTCAGCCCATGTAATAAAATGGAGTTTTATGATGGTTTCCAATAGGCATAGGAGGTGGAGAAAAGGTCACTTCTGTTGGTGGACATCCTAAAAGGAAAACCTCCGAGGAGAGTCTGGGGTGAGTTACAAGGTGGCCGAAGGTTTGCTGAAGAGAAAGCATGCTAAAGCATCAAGGTAGCAAGATCTCTCATTAACCCACGAAGACCTAGAAACTAACCAACCTTCCTCCCTCTCTCTCTCCCTCCCTTCCTTCCTCCCTCCCTCTCTCCCTCCGTCTCTCCCTCCCTCTTTACTATAGCAAAGCCTTCCTGAGTACCTCTAACAAGGGGAGGTAAGTTAATTAAAGCAGAGTCCCTGAATCTCGTCCTCTCAGGGCAGACAAGCAGGTGAACTGTGACTGTGTCACAGATGCTGGCCTGGGGATGTGACAATGTTTGTTTGGAGCTGATGACAACACTGGGCTAGGTGGCAAGCACGTCTGGGTCGGTAACTTGTTAGCCTCCATGGCAGCTCTGTGAAGTGGGTGCTATTAACCTCATCTTGCAGGTTAGAGGAGGCAAGGCAAAGGACTTGCTCCAGATGAGAGGGAGTAGAGAAGGGGCCAGGAGAGACAACTGGAATGGCTTGCTTTGCCTGGGCGCAGAAAACAGGAGCCTAAAAAAGATAGGAAATATTCTGGAGCCAAGTGGACCCAGCAAGTACACGGTCTGCACAGGAGCAGCATGGGCCTGAAGGAAGGTGCTGAGAAGCAGGGCATTTCAGAGGAGCAAGGAGACCCAAGATAGGAGAGGGGTGGTGTGTGTGTGTGTGTGTGTGTGTGTGTGTGTGTGTGTGTGTGTGTGGAGGGGGCCAGCTGTAAGACCCAACAGGAGTCAGATGAGGATTTTGCGCAGGGTTTGAGATGCCGCTGAAGTCATCTGGCAGTGAAGAGAGTATAGGAAGATGTGGAGAGAGAGAGAGACGGGTGTGAGGCTGACCTGATCCTCTAGATGCAAGCAGTGGCCTGAATCAGGCCAGTAACTGGCAAGATGCCGGGAGGACATTTGAGATTATGAACAGTGTTATTTGTGTGTGCACAATTATCTCTCTATAAGGAGGAAATAGGAAGGATTAAGATTGGTAGACATGAAGAAAATAGCCATCAAATGACTTTATTGAGTAAATAATCTTTTTTTTTTTTTTTTTTTTTTTTTTTTTTTGTGTGTGTGTGAAAGGGTCTCTCTGTGTATCTCTGGCTGGCCTGGAACTAGCTATTTAGACCAGATTGGCCTTGAACTCACAGAGATCCTCCACTTTAAGGGCTGGGATCACTCATATATTTATTTTTAATCTAAAAATGGCATTATTATAATTAAGAGCATTATGCATACAAGACACTAAAAATTCACACACACATACTCACACGCACAAACATGCTCACACACATGCATACACTCACATTTATTCACACACATGCACGCGCATGCACACACACACACACACACACACTCACACACATACCAGTGACTGATATTTAGAAACAACTCTATCCTCAAAGCTGAAGACATAATAAACTGAGCACAGTGTTTTCTAATCTGTAAGGAACTCTCTAGTTGTAGACTAAGAGTTGACTGTGTTCAGGTTTGAGGAAACTGAGCTTTCAGCAGTATGTCCCACCCTCTGGCCGTGTCTAACAACTCACGTCTGCTCTCCTTTATTATTCCTGGGGTCACAGAACAACAGTGGACACTGTTAGCTGACCAAAGCCACTCAGCAGACAACAGAAAAGCACCATCCTTGGACACCTTGTTACAGTCCTCTCCAGAGTTGCTCCTTCCGCTTTCAGAGAAAGTTAGGAAATTTTGCTTAGAAAAAGAAAGAAAATTTTACATAAAAGAAAACATTTCTCAAAAATACAAATGTGGCCTAATTTAATTTCCAATACATGTCCCCACAGGCTTTGGGGGAAAAGAAGGTTAAAATGCAATTCTCTAAAACGAAGTTATTGGACAGAAGAATATTAACCTCCTCGCCCCTTGTACTTTGACTCCTTTTCGTTCCTTTTCATTTTTGTTTGTCGGTCTATTCATTTTGGTGAGACCAGGCACGTTGCTAGGTAACAAGCCCATGGCGGGCCAGCACGTTAGTCTGGCTGACTGGCCCGGGTGGCAGACTTCCCTAGTGCTAGCTGGCGGCAATGCAGTCTCTCACAAAAAGCATTTATCACTGGGCAGGCACAGTAATGGCCACTCAGTGGAGGGGAAATTGAGCTGACCCGAAGGCCAAAGCTGTTAGGGAGAATGGTGGGAAGGGTAAGAGGGTCACAGCACCCTTTTCCCACCCACTTAGTGGGCAGTAAGCGCTACAACAGCCTAGCCACTGTTTTCTCTAACGTATCCCGAGGCTTTGCACCTGAAATAAATGTTTGCTTGACATTAACGATAAAAAAAAAAGGGAGGCAAAAAATAAAATCGGTTTGTTCTGAGAACAATGAACCGACCAAGGAGCCTGTGATTTAAAGTTAGGCCAGTCCCCTCAAGCCCCCGAGATCTGATTTGGATAGTCAGGATAGAAGGGAGATCCGCAGGGAAGAGGCGTTCTAAACAATTAGGGCACCCTCACCAGGAGCATGCAAAAACATCTGTACACACTTGAATCTGAAAGGAGATAAGTGGAATTTGTCTCATATGCATCAAATATGGGTCACAGCAGAAACCATCGTCTCCAGGCGCCAATGAAACTCCATGTTACGTTCCCTCGGAGTTAACTTCAGGTTTCCATGGGATAAACTTTAGCCAAACAGGAATGGCTTAGGGTACTTTTGAAACACCAAATGACCACACGTATGTGTATTCTATACTTACTTACGCCGTGTTAAAGATTTTTCTGGAAACGACCTTACTTCTTTATTGTTTTTCCCCCAGATTTATTTTTGCATGAATAACTAAGGAAGAAAGCAGGTGTTAGAGACAAAGTCAAGAAATATATGATTAATACCTATAAGAATTAAAATCATTATAAATACTATCAAAGTCACACATAAAAATATTTTTTAATGTGGAGTGTAGGAACCCAGGCAAGATTCCACTGTGGGAGAACACAGACATTTCTTTCTTAGACCATGTATCTTTTGCAGTCAACTGTACCCCATGCCATTTTGTTTTTGAACTTGAGAAATTATAGAAAGGAGTCTAAATGTCTGCACTAAAAAGTAAACACTGCATATTACCCGGATTTCATTTTTAAATTATGTTCCGTATTGAGCAGAGTGCGTTCCAACACCGCTCTACCTGAGTGCAAGCTTGTCTCATTTTTCCAATGAGGAACACATAGCTCTCTCTCTGAAATTCGTACCCAGACCCTGTCCACTCTGTGAACTGAGCTAAATAGCTCCCCGCTCTGTCCACCGGTTTCTCGCCAGCGAAAAAAAGAAAATCCTACTTGGGCTACCATCCTGCGTCGTCCCGCGACTCATATGGTGCTCTATGTATGAAATACCACACTGACAACAGTTGTTTTGAGAAAGAAAAAAGAGAAACACAGCAAGGCCTTGGAAAGGTGGAAGGGAGATTCGCAAGAGCTCCCGGGAATTCTCCTGTTTTTGATAGGACCAAACACCTTGCCTCATAAGAGGCCAGGCACGAGCCGGGCAGAACCAGCCACCTGTGATCATTTTGGCCAATGAGCCTCGTGTTCTCCGCAGGCCAGGGGACACTGTGGCTTTTCTTCAGAAACGAAACAGTGTTAGGAAGCACAGGGGGAGCCTGCTCATCACTGCGGCTCCTCTGCTTTCAAACAACAATATTTAACCAACAAAAGAAGAGACCAAGTCAACCCCAGTTTAGTGTTTCCCCTGGAAGCCATCAAATAAAAACGTGAACTTTAAAATTGATCAGGATTAATTTCACTGACACTGTATCATAACATATCCCTCTTCAGAGACTCATTTGCTGAGCTGCAGATGCAAAGAAAGTAAGGAAAGAAATAAATCAGATTACAATACGGCAATTAGACTTTTGCCACTGATAGAATACTAAAAGTGTGCGATCTATCAAAGCCTTAGCAAACACAGGTAAACAAAAGACTTATATTTTCTTTCGGAACACCGAGAGAGGAAGATTAAAATAATAACCAAGACCATGTGTATCGATAAATTTAATTTATAAATGTTGTTCGGTTGCCGAAAGATGCCACTTCATCTGCTAATTTGAAGAGTGCCACAGGCGGGGATGATTTATCAAAGCCAGCACCATCCAGGAAGGAACGCTGCTCTCATCTCTACAGATGCTACCATCCTAGATGAGGGGCAGCCAGCCAATGGGAAGTGCGGTTTGGTAAGTACATCACGCTCGGATTGGAAACTCGGTATACAGTACATTTCTTTCCGTGACGTGTCAGTCTCAGGTACCTGTGCCAGGCCTCGCCCTTACACACATCTGAAGTTAGGCCAGCCCCCTCAAGCCCCCAAGATCTGATTTGGATAGTCAGGATAGAAGGGAGATCCGCAGGGAAGGGGCGTTCTAAACAATTAGGGCACCCTCATCAGGAGCATGCAAAAACATCTGTACACCCTTGAATCTGAAAGGAGATAAGTGGAATTTATCTCATATGCATCAAATATGGGTCGCAGCAGAAACCGTTTTTTAATTATGTTCCATATTGAGTCCCTCTATGCTGCTTGAGACCCTTGCTAGTCAAATCACGGTCTGTAGACCAGTAGATAAGACATTCATGGAAGCATGTTAGAAACACGGAGAGCATGCTGGGAAACACTGCCTTACTACTATGGCACCAGCAGTAGCATCCTTAGAAATGTACCCATCTGGACATACTGAAAATTCTACATCTCAACCTGGTACCCAGGTGACTGAGAGAGCCGCAGAGGTGAGAAACTCTGCCCCAGAGGACCCAAAACCTCTACTGAGCTGTAGGCAGAGAGGTCAGTGGGCACAAAGCTGGCTTAGCCGAGGTGTGGGAGGGAGTGATGGGGACCAGTATGCTCTGAAGGAATAGCCTAAGCACAGACAGCACCAATAGCCACCATCTACTGATCAGGCATTGTATGGTGTCCTTGTGTGTACCCATTTCTTTCTTTTTTTTTTTTTAATTTTTCGAGACAGGGTTTCTCCGTAGCTTTTGGTTCCTGCACTGGACCTAGCTCTTGTAGACCAGGCTGGCCTCGAACTCACAGAGATCCGCCTGCCTCTGCCTCCCGAGTGCTGGGATTAAAGGCGTACACCACCACCGCCTGGCTACCCATTTCTTAAATCATCTTAAGGGACTTATTTTGCAATTATAATGGAAAGTACAGAAAACATGCCCATAGAATTATGTCAAACTAATAAAACTTTGGCACTGGCATGCATAGAAAGCAAAAGGAGATTATTTAATCTGTTTTAATTATTTTACATGTAAAAGTGTTTTGCTTATATGCACATCTGTGCACCATGTGCATGAAGTATCCGTGGAGGTCAGCATAGGAGTTACAGATGGCTGTAAGCCACCATGTGGGAGCTAGGAATCAAACCCAGGCCTCTGGAAGAGCAGCCAGTGCTCTTAACCACTGAAGCAGCTCTCCAGCCCTAGAAGCGGAATTGCTAATTACATCACAACATCTTATTGATTGCTTTGGGGTCACTGCTGTTTTGTTTGTTGGTTTGGCAGTGTTGAGGAGCAAATGCAGAGCCTTGTATACACCAGACAGATGCTCCACCATGTGCTGCCTGCCCGGTCCTACTTCTCACCTTTTGTTTTGAGACAGAGTCTCACTAAATTACCAAGACTGGCCTTGAACTCGGAATGCCCCCGCCTCGTCCTTCTCAGTGACTGGCTTAGTGGCTGGCACTTCCATCCGTGCCAACAAAATGCTGTGGTCATACCTGGCCATCATTTAAGCCCCTTAAAGGCCTTGAGGCACCAGTTCTTTGTGTTTGCAGCCTATCCTATTCCTAGTTATTTATAAAATATATAATAAGTTGTTGTGGGTTATAGTAGCCTACTTGTTCTGTAGAACTCTAGAAATTAATCTTCCTATCAAACTGTACCCCGATATTCATTATGCAAGTACACATGCATGTGCAGGTTCACAAGAGTCTCCAAAGACATGTGTGTCTGCAAGGACGTAAGTGTGTGTGTGTGTGTGTGTGTGTGTGTGTGTGTGTGTGTGTGTGTGTGTTAGCAACCAGAGGCAACCTCAGGTGTTGTTTTCAGGAACCATTCACCTTGGTTTTTGAGACAGCACCTCTCACTGGCCTGGGCGTCACCAATTAGGCTAGGCTAGCTGGCCAGTGCACCCCAGTGATCCTCCTGTCTCTCCCCAGCTCCCCAGCACTAGAAATAGATCATGTGCCCCATGACTGTCCTTGTACATGGATACTGGTGATGGACCTCAGGCCCTCGTGCTAAACATGAGTCCACTTTTCTTGATTCCCAGAGGCATCCTGTGTTTGTCATGATAGACACAGGAAGAACAAAGTATAGAGGACCAGCCCCATACTGCATATGCAGTAAGTACTGCAGTAGGGAAACTGAGCACGGGCTTCTTCAGCATCCTTCAGATACTCCGAGACTTCACACCTTTGCGCGGGAAGCTCGCGAGGTGATAGATAAATCACCTCGATTTATCTATCAAGACTGCATTCATTCTTCTACATTCAGACCCAAAACCCCTTCTGTTGTGACTTCCTTCCCCGGTTCCCCCACAATCCACTGCTTGCTACTTATGTGTCTCTAACACCTCTTCACACTTGTGATGGTGGAACCTGTCGTGCAATGGCTCATTTCTGTCCTCACCCCCAAACGGATGCAGAGTTTTAGGAGATTGCCGGGGGTGGGGGACGCAGGCTTCACAATCTTTTCTCCCAGTGCTTAGCTTGAAGATAAACTTGGAATGCAGCTTTATGGCAGATATGGCAAGTGTCCACTCTGCCCACATCCCGGCTACATTCTTGCCCCTTCCACCGTCCGTGTCCACATCTATAAAACTGTGATAATGAAACCCACTCAGAAGGCTATGGTAAGGAAATGAGATATTATGGAAATCTGCCAAGCATCTTGTGGGGCACAATCTAAGGTCTCCCAAAGGAGTAGAATAAAAAAAAAAAAAAAAAAGGAAGTGGTAAGGAGCGAAAGTAAAACAGTTATGGTAAAAGCTGTCCCTACTGAGTGAGGACCGGACCTGTTTTAGGTGAGTTCTATGCCCATTACCTCATAACTCAACAACTACCTGATACCGTTACCATTATTTTCTACATTTTTTTAAATACTTTATTTAGTTATTTACTAATTTGTCAGGATATATGTGTGTCATAGCATGTGTGCAGAGGTCAGAGGGCAGGCAGCCTGTGGGGTTCAGTTCTCCCCTATCATGTGGGTTCTGGGGATCAAACTCAGGTTGTCAGTCTTGGCAGCGGATGGAGCGCTTACTGACTAAGGCATTTTGCAGGCCTATCATTTTCATTTAATAAGTAAAATAATTAAACTTAATTACTTACTAAGGACTAAAAAAAAGTCAAGACCTTTGTCTACCTCCAAGAGGAAAGCAGCTTAAAACTATGGTCCAAGCGAACCTCAAACCACATTTTCATGAAAAGCATCAACCACCACCACCGTCGGCCATAATATTTAATACTTCCATTGGTGTAGCATCCCACCCCATGGGATCACAATACTTTCAACCTCAGATTTGCACAAAACCCTTAAAAAATCTGAGCACTTTTGAAATCGCATTCCTGAATACTAGAAAAATACAGCTGTCAGTAGTCACAGAGACTTGGCTGTGCCTCGTGAAACACAAGCCGTGCTAACAGTGGCATGTGCGGCTGTTGGGGGCTGTACACCAAGGGTGTGTAGCCGCCACAGTGAAGGGAGCTTCCCACGCTCAGAGCAATGTTTACAGGCCAGCGAGTTAGCCGGGACAGAAGCGGCATCCAAACACGACGGAGATTCTTTTGATGTTGGCTACATGAAATCCTTTCTGTCACTGTAGCTAGATTCCCTCACCCCACCCCTTAAAGGAGATGACACTATAAGATTGGAAAGTGATTTCCCTTTTGTGGGCTGGTTCTGCTAGAGCAGAAATTATTTGGATTTTTTTTTTTAAATCAAATTATTTATCTTAGTGCTCCCTCAAGCTTCCAAATCGCTGAGCAACATGATGCTCTGGCCCGAGCTCTCCTCCCTGAGTCTATCTGGGTAAATTAATTACAGGGCAATCCTGGGGAATTAAGTGTGTTTTAAGTTCAGAGGCATCTGCTCAGAGACTTCTAATGCCGCTAAATAGTCCCTTTGGAGATGCTCTCGTTAGTGTGAGCGGTATAATTTTCATTTCCGCTGGCACTGTGGCATATGACTTCTTCGGTTTCAGCTCCCCTCCGATTGACCTGTCAAGGGCATAAACCACCCTGAAGATGTTCCTGCAACATTTGTGCTTCTCCAGTTGGTGGGAAGGACCAGACAACCTGTGCTGTGGAGAGGAATAACTTAGAAGATTTCCCAGTTTTCATGTGATCCATACTACACACACGCACACTAACACACACACACCACAATCTGTACTTTTAATAGGCTTACTGGGCAATAGAAAAAACAAATAAACATTTTCTTAGATAACAGATATTCCATATATCTAAGGACATGAATTGTGGGGATGTGGGGCGGGGAGGAAATCTATGGTATTGTTAATCTATTTTGTGATTATGTGAGATAGAGATGCATTTTTAAGTTGAATGCCAATAAGAGGTTTCCAGGGGAGAGACGGGAACACAAGGGCTGAAAATTACTCTTTGTATTTTTTTCTTCTTGTCTTCTAAAATGAAGATATGATGAATTTATCACCAGGTTTTTCCAAAGCATACACCCCCCCACACACACACACGTGTGTGTGTGTGTGTGTGTGTGTGTGTGTGTGTGTGTGTATGTGTGTGTTCTGGTTTGGAAGACCTTTACATCCATTTTAAGAGAACAACTTTCCCCTAGTTCAGAATAAGCAGAAGCGGCACCTGGTCACCCTCCGTCACAGGACATCTCTGGGACAACTTAGAAGAGCCACTCAGCACCCATCCTTCCTCCATTTTGACTTCTGGGAAAATTAAGTATAGAAAAAAGAAACCATCTTGAGTAAAACAAAGGCAAAGTTATGTTTTAAGTCACTAGTGGATTATAAAATGTGACTTGAGCCATGTGTGCATTACCGAATGCTTATGAGGTTAGCAAACAGCTGGCCCTTTGGAATACTAGATATGGAGTCTCCCCAGCGGCCTTGTGTCGAAGGTCTTGTCCTCATTCCTAGGAATAGTGGAATCTTTCAGAGGTGGATCCTCATAGAAGGAAGTTAGGTCATGGAGGGGCTAATTGGGACCGTTGCCCCATCTCCTTCCCCTTTCTCTTTCCGCTTCCCAGTCACCCAGAGGTGAACAGGCCACCTGGCCGGCAGTACACATCTGTTCTTCCCTCTGGCTGTAAGCTCTCAGCCCAGCCCTCCCTCCAGATCACCGCTCCTCCCTGCCTGCTCCAAGAAGCAGTTTCACACTCACAACATGGAAGGCAAGACGTCTCCCTCCACCAATTGCCATCTGCCTTGTGGAATCTTCCAGGCTCATCAGTGCCTTGGGGCTTACATATTTATCTATTTCCCTTACCTAGAAAAAAATTCCACAAGAAGGATGCAGGAACTTTACCAGCAAGCCACACCTCATGGTGATAAGCAGATGAATAGAAATAGGTTAATTTAAGATGTAAGAGCTAGCTGGGAATATGCCTGAGTCATTGGCCAAACGGTGTTGTAATTAATAGAGTTTCAGTGTAATTATTAGGGTCTGGGTGGCCAGCAAATGAAAGCACAGTTTCCATTTACAATTTTGGCCCATAATGTTGGACGTTCTATGCCTTTTAGACCTGTGGTCAGGGAGAGACTGAACATCATATTAGGAGCATGTGGCAGAGAAAAATAATGCTCACATAAAGGTCAAGAAGCAAAAAGAGAACAAAGAAGGACCTGGGGGTCCCATAATCCCTTTCAGGGAATGTCTTCAGTGACCTAAAAGACTTCCTCCTAGGCCCCACCTCTTTGTGTGCATGTGTGTACGTGTGTGTGCACGCGCGCGCAAGTGTGTGCATAGGCATGGAGGTGCATATGTGCTTGTAGAAACCAGAGGTCAGCACTGGGTATCTTACTCAAGGTTTTCTATATTACGTTTTTAAGACAGACTCTTTCTCTCAGAACCCGGAGCTGAGGAGTTGATGGATTCAGCTAGACTGGCTGGTGACTGACCTCAGAGATCCATCCTCCTGCCTCTTCCCCTCAGCTAGGGGGTTACAGGGACTTACTTCCCACCCAGTTGTCTTTTACACAGCTCCTGGGAATCTGAACTTGTCTTCATTCTTGTATGGCAAACACTTTGCCAATTGATCCATCTCACTGGCCCCCAGGCTCCTCCTCTTAAAGATTCCAAGATGGGGACAGTGTCACAACTGTTTGTAACTCCAGTTCCAGGGAATCTGACACCTTCACACCAGCGCACATGAAATAAAGTTAAATAAATTATTAAAAATACATATTATGGCAACATATTGCTTTGGTACCTCCCCCACACATATAAACCTATATCTATTTGCTATATCTATAGAGAGATACACATATTTATCTATATAGCCACATATATGTACATATATAGAGAGAAATATCACACATACATGTTGATATGTAGATGTAATATATTGCATATATGTGTATGGAAGGGAGGGGTTCCCACCTCCAGCATTATTGACATTTTAGAACCCTTCTTGATGTGGGAGCTGTCCTGTGCACTATAGGATGCTAAACAGAAATCCCAAATCTCTACTCAACAAATGCCAGTAGCCTCCCTCCACTCTTTTTGTGCCCCCCCCCCCCCCCGGGGTAACAATGCCCGTGGTTGCAAGCCTCTGCCTTAACTATCCTTGGGAATTAATTCACTTTTTTAAAAATTCTGCAAACCTGAGAACTAAGGAAAGACTTTCCCCAAAGTAGCAGTTAAACAGCCAAAGCCTTGGCTCCTGTCTTGCTTGTTGTTAATTGTCAGCTCTACAAATTCACCTGGGTGACATCCTCTGGGCATGCCTGTTGGGGATTGATTGATGTGGGAAGGCTTATTGTGGGCAGGTGCATTCCCTGAAGGAGAATCTCCTAGACTGTAATGGAGACAGACAGCTGAGCAGTAGCCTGTACTCACCCCTCTCTGTCCCCCGGATGGGGATGGGGGCCATGTAACCAGCTGCGTCATGCTCCTAAATGACGTGACTGCCCCACCATGATGGACTGAACGTTGAAGGGTGGACTAAAATAATTTCTGTTTGCTTAAGTTGTTTTGGTCAGAGAATTTTATCGCAGAGATGGGGATAAAAACCTAAGACAGGGGGGCTGGAGAGATGGCTCAGCGGTTAAGAGCATTGCCTTGTCTTCCAAAGGTCCTGAGTTCAATTCCCAGCAACCACATGGTGGCTCACAACCATCCGTAATGAGGTCTGGTGCCCTCTTCTGGCCTGAAGGCATAGACACAGACAGAATATTGCATACATAATAAATAAATAAATGTTTAAAAAAAAAAACCTAAGACAGTAGACTGTAAGCTAAGACTGTGTCTATGAGTAAATTTATTGAGTTTATTTCTGTTTTGGTTAGTATTTTGTCAATTTGATACAAGCTCCAGCTATTTGGGAGGAAACACTCTCAACTGAAAAAAAAACTACCTTATAAGTAAGCCTGTGGGGACATTCTCTGGATTAGTGACTGGTGTGCAGGTGGTCCTGGGTTGTAGAAGAAAGCAGCTAAGAAAGCCATGAGGACTGAGCCAGTAATTGGTGTTCCTCTGTGGTCTCTGCTTCAGTTCCTGCCTCCACACTTCTTGCTTGAGTTCCTGCCCTGGCTTCTCCCTGTGATGGAGAGCGACCTGGAAGTGTAAGATGAAATGAACCCTTTCCTCCCCAAATTGCTTTTGGTCATGGTGATTTAGCTCAATAGAAAGGTAAATAAGACAACGTCCAATAGTTACAACTCATAAATATGATTACATTTCAAAGTATTTGTCACTCTATAGCAGGTTAGAGAGGCAGTGCTTCCCTGCTGAGTTCTGCAGCCTCGGCATCCTCTTTCTTGAGATGTTTTATTTCCAGGCTTGGGACAGTCACACTCTCTGCTTGTCCTCACTGTACAGGATTATAAGGATCTGAATAGTGGAGACACTTGAACATAAAAACCCTCCCACTGCGTGGCTCTCAACTGAGCTCAGTAAACAGCAAGCAGCGATCTATGAGCGCTCTCCTGATCATGTCATTCGTCATCCTGAGAAGCATAGCGCAGTTTCCCACTTCCTGTAATGTCCACAAGATAACATTTCTTCCTTCCTCCCCCATCCCTTCCTTCCTCCCTCCCTCCCTCCCTCCTTTCTTTCTCCTTTCTTTCTTTCTTTCTTTCTTTCTTTCTTTCCCTCTTTCTTTCAATGCTAGCACTGAATCTCTAGCACTATGCTAAAAAATATAACAGAGAACCCGTGGAGATCTGCTGGCTAGGCTTCATCCTGCTGGCTTTCCATTTCAAACAGGAAGAATGTGCTCATCTATGTCTTTTCCCCCTCAACTTTGAAACATACAATACTTCAGTTTACAAAAGCAAAAATACAGTGAAGAAACTTTCAAAGAAGATATTGACTTTCCCTACCTTCCCCCCCCCCACGTTGTAGGCTGTCGACAACAATAATACACACAGACCAGAATTTGCAAGAACCAAATGCATACTCATACTGAACAAAATACACCTGACTGAAGTGTGGAATTTTCTACAGATTTCTTCTTTGTTTTCCTTTTAGGATTAAAGATTCATGCATTTTTATACATGCTACTCATATGATTGATTCACTTGGGTCTTTATTTTTGTATGTTTTTAAATACCTTATTTGTACCTGAGCAGTGAAATCAGAACTGGGATAAGAGGGAAATCTGTGTAAATTTTGGAGTCTATCAAGATGTAAATACTTAAAAAGTAAAACATGGGCCAACAATATGGCTCAGCAGCTAAAGGTGCTTGCTGCCACGCCTGATGGCCTGAGTTTGATCCCCAGAACCCATATGGTTGAAGGAAAAAACCAACTCTAACAAACTGTCCTCTGACCTCACATATATGCTGCGATACATGCATACCTCCATAGATAGATAGATAGATGACAAATAGATAGATAGATGACAGTTAGATCGATAGATAGAAGATAGATGATAGATAGATAGATAGATAGATAGATAGATAGATGACAGATAGATAGATTGATTAACACAAAAACTTTTAAGTAAAGCACAAGACATAATTAAGAATCAAGGTAGCAAAAGTGTGGCAGATCAATTCTGCCACTAACCATTAATTTGCCACGGCCCTAACAACATAGGCAGGCATGAGCTCACTCTCCTTAATTGTTATCAGTAAAAAACCCTTAACTAGGGGGAACAGATCCTTTGTGTGCATGTGTCTCATCTAGAGGATTACTATTCTTAACCGCGAACGCTGCTGGGAAACCAGAGCACAAACACTATTTCTGAACTGTTCCCCCTTAACTTCCACACAAATGTGGCCTGCCACTGCAAGAAGCCCTACTAGGGGACAGATGCAGTCACTCGAACACCCCCTAGTTATCAGCGCATGACATCATTGCTTTATTTATCTATTTATGTATTTATTTATTTATTCTGTGCACACACCGGAACACACGTGTGTCAGCCTCTTCTCCAGCTGCACTCGCACACGGCCCGGACATGCTAAGGTAGCAATGACACAGCATCGTTCATGCAGAAAGCCCAGAGCAATCGAGGAAGCAGGAGCAGGAGCTGCACTTACTGAGGAAGGGGAAGGGGGATCATCTCTAAGAACTCAGTTTATCTTACTGTGTTCAATGGACTCTGGAAAAGGCCTCTTCAGCTTGCCCAGCTGCATGCATTGCTGTAGATCTGATGGAAGAAGGAAGGACTCCCAGGGCCTGCTTCCCAGGAGGACTCTCCTCAGAGCCTGAGGAGTCTCCAGTTGGAACTTGGGGACGGCCTGAAAAAGTTCCACCTCCTGAAAGATGGATTCCATTGATCATTTTTTCCTAGACACATTGCACTTCAGGCTCATTTTGCTTTGTAATTAAGAAGAAAGCCAGAAACATCATTTACACATTAAGAATTTAATAGATATATTTTTCTAGCTTTATGCATTAGCACAGGACAGCCCATTAATGAAATAAGTCTTCCTTCAGGGTCAATTTAGATGGCTGTAATCTTCTGCAAATATATTGCAAATGAGGATCATTTAATGATCTTAAAACTAACTGCCAGGAGACGATTGTTATAAGTCTCCAGACAACAAAAGAGACTGGCTATGGGGGCAGTGTCCTGTCCTTAACTTAAGAAACACTCGATTGCCGGTACCACATTTAAACATTGTAGACATCCTCTTCTGTTTTGGTTTGTCTTGGTTTGCTGGCTTAGTCTGTGTTCGGGAAGCATTAAATTAACACTTGCTGACTGGAGGCCTCTGTTCTGCTCCCACCCATTCATCCGGTCCAGCCCATTGCCTGCTGCAAACAGTCCCTGCCTTACTGTTCTGTCTCTGATCTACTGGTACCTACTGTCCTAACAGTATTTAATGTACGCAGCAGCCACGATTTTTTAAAATTCTATCATAGGTATGATCTTATTTACTCCTGAAACCAACCTCATATAAAAGGTATGGAGCAGGTCATTTCCTTTTCATGACTACAAAGAACTTGAGGGTCAAGGGACCAAATGCTGGTCTTGGCTTCACCCTGCCATTGGACTCTCCCTAGTTCAGGAACACTAAGATTCAGGCCTCTGACTCTAGATCCAGTCTTGATTTGGGTTGCCCTGGTAAGCCTTCACCAGTACTAAGCTAAGCGCTCTGGAAGCTTGGAGGGAAGATTTGGTAGAAAGTCTCCAAATCTCCCTCAGAAAAGCCTTTGCTTTCTCTAGCTAGAGATTCCCCCTCCCAGAGTAGAGCGGAACTGATGTGTCTGTGCTAATCATCAAATCAATGGGATGCAGAGAGTATTTAAAAGTTGGCGGAAAGGCTGTGGGACACTCCAGCGGTAGATTGCATGCAACACCTAGGCGTCAGCTCCAGCACACACGTTCATGACATAAAGAAACAGGGGTACTGGAGAGGTGGCTCTGCAGTTGAAGGAGCTTGCTGCTCTTGCAGAGAACCCAAGTTCAGTTCCCAGTACCCACATCAGGTTGCTCACAACTACCTGTAACTCCAGCTCTGGGGATCCAGCGTCCTCTTCTGGACTCCACCTGCACTTGGATGTTCATAGACATGCCCCATTTACATACATACATGCATGTATACGTACATACATACATACATACATAATTTTAAACCTGTATAAAAAGAATCTTACGTATTCTCAATAAAAACATTAAGTGTATTATTGTGGTGGTTAATCTTGATGATCTTCCTAGTTGGGTAGAGAAGCACCCAGAACGGAGGCTATTGAAGCACACTTCTGGAAGTGTTGGGAAGGATGTCTGCAGAGATGGGAAGCAGCTAAGGGGCAGCAGAAAGATCTCTACCCCCTAGGATTCCTGTCTCGTGTCTTACTGCCTTGAAGGTTTGGCTTTGCCATGCAGCTTATAGTGATGGTACCAACTGGCCTTGAACTGAGGCCTCTGAACTCATAGCTGCAATGGTTTCTCTTTTAAGCTGTTTTGTTACAAGGACAACAAACTACTAATTTTATAGCACTCTGCAAAAGCAGCCACAGGGGTTTTGAGCAGTTAGAGAACATTCCAGAGAGCTCATGCTATTTGAATAGCAGAGCCTGAACACAGTTCAGGTCTTCCCTGAACCTGATTCTGTGTGTTTACACTGAACCCGGAGGCTCACACTGGACCCGTGTGCTTACACTGGACCCGGGGGCTCATATTGAACCCATAGACTCACCCTGGACCTGTGGACTCACGCTGGACCCGTGGACTCACACTGGACTGAGAGCTCACATTGGACCCATGGACTCTCTGCAGAGACTGGGAAGATTCAGCAGCTTTTCCTTGCCTTTGATGAGCCTCGGCAAACATCCGGAGTCTGAGTTACACAAAACACAGAAGGAAAGTACGCTCGCTAAGATACCAGCTCTGCCTGCCAGGGAAGCTCGTGAGTCTGCCTGGAGCTGCCTGGGGACATTCCGATGAAAGGTCCTTATGTGTCTTGGGTTATCTTTGTTAATAACTGTGTCTTAGCACAGTATCGCCACCCCATGAACATCCTCCTTCATCTTCTTCAGAGAATCCTCTCCTGTCGTGTGGGGTTTACTGGAAGCTAGCCTTCAAAGTCAGGCACTCCAGCTAAGTGTATTTTAAACCATGTAGTCTCACATTAAAGAGAAATGGCAGCCATTCTGCCCTGGAAACTGTTCCCTGGCATGACATTACTTTAATTCACTGGCTCCTTGTAATCAGGGCCTCACACACAGCACCTTTAAATAAGTCCCACACACAGCCAGCATTGTTACAATCAATTGAACTACTTAAATCAGAGAGCTCGGAGGCTAACTGGAGGCGCTCTGAGCGTCCCTCTGTTTTATGGCTCGACCTCAGATAAGATGTGTGAAGAGGTCAAGGCAGCATGTAGGCTTTTGCATTAAACAGCAGAACACTAATTAGTTTTAGTGACAATGGGGTTCTGTTGCTGTGTTCTAATATTTTGATGCTTAGTTTTGTTTGAAAGCTCAACAACAATACACAAAAGCTCTGCTTTCTTCCTGCTCGGCCTGGGTCCGGGTTTTTCAACCCCGCATCTGTTTGAACCAAGCATATAAGCTTTCTATGTCTGTGTTTTCATGGACGGTCTGCTCTAAGACTTGATTTCAAAACAGACCTTTGGAAAGGAGAAGTCAAAGGACGACCTGTGGGGCCCTCTGTTGCCTGAAGAGTCTGATATATTGTTTCAAGCACAAACTGTGTTAAAATCCCCCATCAATGGCTACTTAACATTATATGTGTTAAGTATACTACATTATAAACTATTAAATATTAACATTTTAGTGTTGAGCTCTTTAGAAAGAATTTTCTCAGTCCTGAGTTTGACTTTAAGAGGGTCATTAATACAGTTCTTCAAAACCAGACCTACTATTTTTACTTTTCCATCACTACATATACGTCTATATTCTTGCCCTTTTTCTACAATCTAAAACATTCTCTAAGAAAGAGAAATACAATTGATGAAAATAATGGTATTTAAGATGTTGTTGCCCAGATGACATGTCTTTGGAAACACTAATAACTCTAATGTATAATGTAGCTTTTTATAAAAGAAGTGATGAGCCAAATCAATTTTCTCAGCTAACTTGGGTGGGGTTGCTGGTTCCTGGTGGAAGCGGGGGCTAGACCACTCTCTGGTGTCCCTGCTCCTGTTGCTTTTTTAAAACTCAGCTGGAGGACAGAACTTAGAGCCCCTGCCTGTCCACATAGAGGGTGGCTGGGCTGTTTCTCTCACGATGTCTTCTGGGGCTGGTGGGTACCAGTGCGCAGCAGCTTGCAGAGGTGTGAGATGCTAGGCCCCATCACCACACACAAACACACACACACACACAACTCTCTCTCTCACACACAACTCCCTCTTTCTCACACACATACACACACCTCTCTCTCACACACACATACACACACACACACACTCACACACTCACTCATACACATCCCCAGTTCTGCTCTCTCATTGCATTACAAACCATCTAATCTGTACAAGGGAACAGAGAAGCCCCATTTATCTCTACTCCCTCTGCCATGGTCAACAGAAACTAAATTTTCAACCAAATCTATAGTTTTTCACCCAAAACCTATGTTAGACTGGCCCTCTCATCATTTCGCCACACACAGGGAAGGCACATGAACCTCAACACTCACTAGGGGACGATAGGTTTAAAAATTACATCGAATTTGGAGAAGGAATGTGGGGGAGTAGAGACGGTGAGGAGAGAGGGAGACAAGAAAGGATAAGGAAGGGGGAGGAGGGAGTTTGAAAAGAGAGAGTGAGAAGAGACAATGAAGAGAGAGAGTGAGGAGAGAGTAAATGAGGTAAAATGGACAAATATATATATATATGAAACTGTGAATAAAAAAGTAAAGTCTCATTGACACAGAAACTTAACTCTCACCTCAAAGGGAACAAGAGACACATCTGGAGGCAAAATGAGCGGCAATGGACCAGAAACTCCCATACTTGCTGCCCCCAAAACAAAGTTCCAATGTGGTGGTGATGGTTTTAAGAACATCTTTAGTTCCAGAACAAAAGAAAGCCATAAAGCAAGGTGAGGTGGATTACATTGGTGGGAACACTGGGCAGCCAAGTGCCAGGAAAGCAGGAAGCCTTTACTATATACGGTAGGCAATCTCTGACGACATTATTGGCCTGTGGGATGGCGGAAGCTGTCTGTTAACACATCCCTAAGGTTCCATTGCTAGCCAGGTTAGACTCAGAGATGGGCAATGAATAAGTTATTAACTGGGTTAAAGATAGCCCATGGTTATATGACTCAATGTAGCATTCCAACTTCCAAAATCATGGAGGATTTAATCCATGAGCCTTGTAGAGTCTTTAACACAGGTGTGTGTGTGTGTGTGTGTGTGTGTGTGTGTGTGTGTGTTTTCCAGGAACATCAGAGTTTCTGGCCCTTCATCTTGTGAAGATGATGTTTTTCTAGATAATTCAATGCACTGCTGTTTTTTTGCACTGATTTGGACAAATCTAAGCAATGAGGATATCAAGGGAGGTAAGAGTGTCCTCCTCCTTGATACTGTCTTGATGAAACACCCTTTTCAAAAGTCTCCTTACCACTCCACAAAGATAATGCCATTGTGAGGAAACCATATTTAAAGAAACAAATGCAACAAGAAAGCCAATTTTAAAAAATATATCTATTTCATTTTTATTTATATGTCTATGCACATGTATGGGATACCCTCAGAGTCCAGAACAGGGCACTTGGATCCCATGAAGCTAGAGTTACAGGCAGTTGTAAGCTGCCCTACATGGATGCTGAGAACTGAGCGATGGTCCTCTGCAAGAACAGAAAGCCCTCTACACTGTTCAGCCCTATAAAGCCAGTTCTCTATCACCAACAGTAGGCACGCCATAGGCTGGCTCACCATGGACCAGGCACCATAGATAAACATAGGTGCCTATTACTTAGTTTTATCTTATTAAATAGTATCGTGTTTCATCTCAGTTTTGTAGGGGAGAAACAGGAGACTTGGGGTGATCAAGTAATTTACATAAAGTTGTCCACAACTCATTGAGTGAAATATCTGGGCCTCGAGCAGAATCTGTCCAATCTTAGATTCTCTCCACTGTAATGTTTTGCTGCCTAGCAGAACCATTGGCTTGACTATTTCCATTCTGAACTCTTTCGGAACATTTCCAAGTATTCTCCCTATGACGATTCTTATCAAAAACAAGATTAAAAGGGATTTTCTGGTTCATATAATTTCAGCACTTGGAAAAAGTGACACATCTTGAGGAATCTGACTCTTTCCCTCAAGGGTCAGAAGAATCAAAGGGGCTGTGTAATCTTAGCATGTTGCCTAACTGAGTCTTATGTTCTCTTCTGTAAAATCTCAGTACTCCTAGCTACCTTCCCTGCCACATGGGAAGAAAGCAGCTAACAATCTATCAAACACTAACTGCTTAGTTAGGGATGATGGACCTGCTTGTAATCCCAGCACTGAGGGGATGAAAGCGGGAAGAATGGGAGCTCAAGGGCAAATTCAACCATCTAGTGACTTTGAGACTAGCCTGGGCTGCACACGAGTCTATCTCAAAAATCAGACAAACTGAAACACCAAATTCCTGCCAGCCGATATACGAGAAACTGTACCGTGTCATTTCTTGTCAGCCAATCTTTTTTTTATTTTAAGTAAATAAACTGAGCCTGGTGATACAGTCTGTAATACCAGACACTTGAGAGGCCAAGCAAGGAAGACAAAAAGTTTTTTGTCTGCCAGGACCTCTTAGAGAGACCTAAGATCTTGTTTCAAAATAATAATGCTTTTTAAGGGTTGTAAATAGAGAGCAAGAGTAAAGGGTTTGCCTAGTATGTGTGAGTTTACTGTGTTTAATAGGTTTAATCCCCAGCACCACTACTCCCTAAACCAAATAAAATGAAAAAGGCTACATTACTTCATTTAATCATTTAATCCTTTAATAATCATCTGTGGGCTTCCTTATGCTGACATATATTTACCTATTTATTCAGAGAAAGTTAGCATCAGCTGAGTGTGAAGGCTTTCTCACTGGGCTTGGTGGCTGCACCCTATTGCCACATAAATGGCAATGTTCTTCCTGGGTTTGTAATGGACAGAAAGCTATCTGGTTGGCTTTGGGCCTTAGTTTGGTCTTTCAAGATGGTGCACTTGTTCAGATTGTGTTTTTGAAAGTACTGAATGGTGTTACCATCACCTAACATCCTTCATGAGCAACAAACAGCACTTTCTAATCAAAGGCTTTAGGGCTGGAGTGACGTCTCCGCCCTTAGGAGCAGGTGTAACTCTTTCAGAGGTGCCCAGTTTAGTTCCAACACCCACATCTGGCCACTCAAGACAACCCGTACTCCAACCCTTCTGGTCTCTGCAGGCACCTGAGCTCATGTGCACATATACTTCAGAAGGCATCTATGTAGTTTGAATGAGAATGGCCTCCATAGGCTCATATATTTAAATGCTTAGTTACCAGAGGAGAACTGTTTGAAAGGATTACAAGGATTAGGAGGTATGGCCTTGAAATAAATGTATCATTGGGCTTGGGTTTTGAGGTTCCCAAAGCCCATGTTAGGCCCAGTCTCTCTCTCTCTCTCTCTCTCTCTCTCTCTCTCTCTCTCTCTCTCTCTCTCTCTCTCTCTCT
>NW_026067908.1:12385835-12514039 GCF_014885135.2 Alexandromys fortis | reverse complement strand
TCTCTCTCTCTCTCTCTCTCTCTCTCTCTCTCTCTCTCTCTCTCTCTCTCTCTCTCTCTCTCTCTCTCTCTCTCTCTCTCTCTCTCTCTCTCCTGTCTATAGATCAGAGTGTAAAGCTCTCAGCTACTTTTCTAGCATTGTGTTTGCTCCCATGCTCCCTGCCATGATGAAAATGGACTAAATCTCTGAAATTGTAAACAAGCCCCCAGTTAAATGCTCTCTTTTATAAGAGTTGGCTTGGTCATGGTGCCTCTTCACAACAATAGAACACTGACTAAGACAACACATAATCAAAAAACTGAAGAACAAAATATTGTACTGATAAAGTCATCTGGGCAGAGCAGATTCCTTGCTGTTCCTTGGACACACAATCCAATCCTGGAATTCTGTGTGTACTTCTTTCCCCAAATTCTTTCTCCTTTTCAGATTTTCAGATCTACCCATCATTGCTCATTTGTTCATACAATACTGTATTTCCATGTCTTTCAGGATCTGCTTTGAAAAAAAAAAAAAAAAGACAGATTGCCCTGACTCAGCGGAGCTGTCATTTCAGAACAGTAATCTATCACTCATCACACACCGTGCCTGTGAACTGAAGACTGGGCTGGTCAACGCATGGAGTTTCAAGCAGACACAGGTTCCCTCTGAACCTTATCTCTCTGGGAAGCCACAGACCTCTGCTTTCTGAGTAACAGCCTTGTGTAGTGTGTTCGAACACTGAGTCACTCTGCTTAGGGCTACAGCAAGGACAGGAGAGACAGAACTACAAACTCTCTGAGGTGCTACCCAGTTTCGCCAACTCCAAGGTTCCGTCTGTTGCCATTTGGTCCTGATTCATCATCTCCTGAGGCCCGGCACCTCAGCTGGGTTCCTTCTATCCATGACATTAATGAAGAAGATGAGATGCGAAATAATATCTGGTTCTGAAGACCCAAATTGGTTTTAAGAACAGTTGAGACTGTCAACTTAGAAAAAAAGAACGTGAGCTGTATTTTAACAGTGAGTAACTTGTTTTTCAAGCATGTTGCCACTAAAGCATCCCAATCCCCAATATCTCTTGGCTCCTAACTCAATATTTTTAATTACTTGCCTTTATTGGTCAGACAAAATGTAGAGTCAAGTTTCAAGTAATCCCTTTTATTGGACTAATGGGAGAATATTGACAGATAAGCTTTGGGGGATACAGAAAACTCCCCTCAAGGTCAGTGAGGGATTGACTCCGAAGAAAGAATCTCTGTAGGCAGAAGAGCCTCTCTGTCAATACAGTACGGTTTGTCTGATAAAGGGTATCTCTCAAAACATGGCTGGGGCTCTGTTTTGACATCTAAAAACCACAGTGCACTAAGGACATTGTTATATGGGGTGGGGCTTCTGCAAGCTCCCAGCAAGCTCTTTCTGAACCCCCATTCCCTCACTTCTCCCGGCTGCTTCTCGGGGTTAGCGTACTGCTAATGTCTGTTAGAATATTCTCGTAGCTGAGAAGTATGATAAAATGCATGATATAATTACTATTGATTGTTAATATGCCCAAACTATTAGTGGCAGTAAACTGAAGCTAACAGATAGCAAAGAGGCAGCATCACTGATAGTCACCCTGGTGAGAGGCCTTTGAATTCCTACCCCCATCCTACTAAGTTACAATATCACTTCAACTAAATGCTCCCGGGTCCACATTAAAGGTTCCGAGAGCAGAGCTATGCTCACCCAATGCCTTTCATAAGAGTCCTACATTTGTTCTAAAAAGAACTATTAGATTCCAAGTAGACTTCTCATTCATTGCAAAACACTTCCCTTGGTGTCCTTTGCAACAAGATCAAGACAAACAGCAAATGGCCTGCCCTTTCTGAGATCTGGAAATCTAGACGTGTTTATATGACTGAGTATTAATACCTCAAACTTGAAAAACTCTCATCTTCAGTAACACAGACAACTAACCCTTTCTCACCAGTTTTGTGTATTTGCACATGTATAGGTATCTGGGTATGCATATTTGCATGTCTGTAGGTGCATGTGAATGTGTGGATGTGCAAACTGTGTGACCATGTGCCTCTGTGACTGTATGCCTGTGAGGGGTCAAAGTTGATATCCGGCATCTTTCTCAGTTACTCTCCACTTTATTTATTAAAGCAGAATCTTCCCCAGAACCTGGAGCTAACCAGCTTGCCTCAGGGATCCCCTCTCATGCTTCTGAGAACTGGAATTACAGGCAGCCACTGTACCTATGAAGTTTTCGTGTGAGGTCTGGGGATCTGAACTCCGGTCCTCATGCTTGCAAGGTGAGCGCTGTATCTACTGAGTCATCTCTCCAGCCAGCGCTCTCTCATTTTAAAACAACTCGCTGAACAGTGCTTTCAGCAGCAACTAGCTATTTCTTGACATTGCCTTTCCTAAAACAGGGAGTAACTTGCAAAGCCTGAGTTTCTGAAGGAACTTCACAGCATTACAGTGAACATAAGAGCTGTATTTGAGTGAGATCCCTGTCAATAGGGGATCATTTAGACCAAATCACGTCAATAAAACAACTGGTTTCAGGAATTCTTTTCATTAAAAGAATCTACTCACTCAAATATGCTGATGTCTCAAATACATTATAAAGCTAGGCTTCCCCCCACCCCCCACACACACTCCTTCAGCAGACTACATAACACCTTCCAGTGCTGTGAGAGCTAACCAGCCGGGAGGAAGTTTCCTGATCAATACCAACTTGATTTCTCCATTTCCTAGCACCAAAATATATAGTGTCTTTAGTAACAGGGTCTTACCACCAAGTTCTGGGGGCAACCAAGAGCAACGGCAATAGGCCCTATTGTCTTGAGGCTTCCAGGACACCCTTGACTAACAACTAAAAGAGAAGTATCCTACACACCTCAGATGACCTTGTGCTTCAGTCAAAGCCTCCCCTTATAGAAGGAAGAACTCCCTAGGCTTGTCACATCTATAGAAGCAAAAGCATATTTCGAAAGGACTAGAGCATCTAAGAGAGTAGATGCTGGAGAAATAGGGGGAGAATTGGGGAGTCCAGATACTTATCTTCAGGTTTGCTATCATAATTAATCCAAAATTTAGCATCAGATTACTGTCTTAGTTAGATTTTTATTGCTGTAAAGATACACCATGACCACAGCAACTCTTACAAAGGAAAACATTTAACTGGGGGCTGGCTTATATTTCAGAGGTTTAGTCTGTTAGCATCATAGTGGGAAACATGGCAGCATGCATGAAGACATGGTGCTGGAGAGGTAGCTGAGAGCTCTGCATCTTGATCCTCAAGTAGAAGAAGGAGACTATGTGCAACACTGAGCAGAGCTTGAGCATATGACACCTCAAAGACCTCCCCCGCAGTGACACACTTCCTCCAACAAGGCCATACCTACTCCAACAAGACTAAACCTCCCAATAATGCCACTCCCTATGGGTCAAGCATTCAAACACATGTGTCTATTAGGGCTATATGTATTCAAACCACCATATTGATTTGCTGTCATAATCAATACAAAATTTAACCTTGACAAACACACACACACACACACACACAGAAAAGAACTTGAAAGAACTTGACTTCTTTCTTTATTTGTAATGCCTCTCCAGATTGATGACAAGGAATCTCCACCCCTCAAGATCAAGTGCACTCAAATGAAGCAGAAATGGAGATAAGGGAAGCAAAACTAAGGAGAGAAACTTGGACTTGGCTTTAACAGAGAGAAGAGTTTCAAACCTGAAATATTAAGAAATCAATACTTCTGCACACAAGACTCAACAGCATGGTTTTGTACTCACACCATTTACACCTTGTAGTTACTGTTTTATTTGAGGTGCAAAACCAAACCAAAACAAAAAACAATAAACAAAAACAAAAAACAATGAAAGCCAGAAAAAAAACCACTGTTTGTTTTTCCTATTCTCAGTCACCCAATGATGGCTCTGAGGCTGGCTGGTTTGTGTTCATAGGTAAACACCCTATGTGCCAAAGGGAGTCACGGGCCTCTGGAAGTAATATTTTTATTAATGTTTAAAATTCAAATGCAACCTTTATCACAAGACACGATATACTATATACTTTTCTATTATTGTGATAAAACACCATTACCAAAAGCAACTCAGAGTGAAAAGGGTTTATTTCATCTTACACTTCCAGGTAACAGTCCATCACAGAAGGAAGTCACAGTAGGAATTCAAAGCAGGAAGCAAAGCAGAGACCATGGAGGAACACTGCTTATTGGCTTACTGCCCATGGCTTGCTCAACCTGATTTTTTTTAAAATACTGTGTAGGACTACCTGCCCAGGCCTGGTCCCACCCATAGTGAGGCTGGGCCCTCCCACAACAATCGCTAATGAAGAAAATGCCCCACAAGCCTACCTATAGGCCAACCTTTGAAAGCATTTTCTCATTGTGGTTCTCTTGACTCACTCTAGCTTGCGTCAAGGCAGAAGAAACCCAGTAGGACACATAAACACTATGCTGAGGAAGAACAGCATCATCTTTGGTCAGCTTCACGGGCTGATCCTTCCTCTTCAGTGTCCTCCCTTCAGCTCAGGCCAGGCTCATGAAAACTACGTTTCAAGAATACAGTTTTCGACTCATCTTGTAACTAAGATTCTTAAGGTTGTTTGAGATGTGTATAACTCCATATATCAGCATTATTTATAAAGATAATGGGTGTACTTTTTTTTTGCCAGTTCTGCTTTTCATAAGCAAATGGTGAGAACATGAACAGTCATAGCCCTGAGCAATAGTCATCAATTGAGAAGCACTTCATCATTGAGTAAGTTCGTGAGTCATGTTACAAGGCCTGCTCTGCATATGAGAAATGGCAGAAAGATGGCACACACCTTTTCAAGATTGGCCATGTTCACCCCCTGTAGAATATGTCTTCATGGAATACGTGAAACAAATCTTCCTCAAGATCTCCTGTGGGACCTCTTCCGATTCTCTCTGTAGAGAAATTTCTCATTCGCCTTGTTGTTTATTCTTCCCAACAACTGTCTGAATGCCTGCTGGTGTCACGTTTTGTGATACACTATGGGCTCCCAGCGATGGATTTGATAGCTTGGTTCCTGTCTTGACTCTGTGTACCGTTCTGTGGTTGGAGTTATAGTTAAGGACAGGGACACTTGCACAACAGGAGACCTGCATACTGGAATGAGCAGGGCTGTGTGGAAACACACGGGGACACTTAATCTAGTCTGGAGAGTCAAGAAACTTGCCTGGAGATCACAGGTGAAAACTGAGTCAAGACAAAATAAATACGTGGGTACAAAGACCAAAACCAAGATGTGTCTGTAGGAGTGTGTGTGTGTGTGTGTGTGTGTGTGTGTACCAAGATGTGTCTGTAGGAGTGTGTGTGTGTGTGTGTGTGTGTGTGTGTACCAAGATGTGTCTGTAGGAGTGTGTGTGTGTGTGTGTGATGGCTTTAAGAAGTGGTGTGAGCAACCCCTGAGAAGCATCCTAACAAGAAGGACACTGGGGAGGCATGCATGGATGCCTAGGAAGGGGAAATAGATAAGATCTCCAGAGTAAATTGGGAGGGTGGGGGAAAGGGAGGAATGAAGGGAATGAGGAGAACATGAGGGACAGAGAGGGAGAGCAAGGAAGGAGATGTCTTGATAGAGGGAGCTATTCTGGAGTTAGGGAGCAATCTAGTGAGAGGGTGGCCCCAGCTAAGACTCCTAGCAATAGTGGAGATTAATGGCTGCCCTAATTGTCATCATAGAACCTTCATCCAGTAACTGATGGAAGCGGATGCAGAGATCCACAGCTAAGCACTGGATCAAGTCCAGTCACAGAGAAGGAAGAGGGATTATATGAGCAAAGGGGACAAGATCATGATGGGGAAACCCACAGAGACAGCTGACCTGAGCTAGTGGGAGATCACTGACTCTGGACTGATAGTTGGAACACCAGCATAGGACTGAACTAGGCCCTCTGAATGTGGGTAACAGTACTGTGGCTTGGGCAGTCTGGGGGCCACTGGCAGTGGGACCAGGATTTATCTCCAGTGCATAAACTGGCTTTTTGGGGCCCATTCCCTATGGAAGAATACTATGCTCAGCTGTGATACAGATACAAAGGCTTTACCCTTTCTGAGGAATGGATGTGGGGTTGGGTAGGGGTAAGGTGGGGGGGGTGGGAGGAGGAGAGAGGGGGGACTATAGTTGGTATGTAAAATGAGGAAAAAAACTTTTAAATAAAAAAATTTAAAAAAAAGAAGTGGTGTGGGCAATTCCATGTGTGAACTAAGTATACCCAGATGACTGGTAAAGTTTGATTTCTAGGGTGTCTGTGAGGGTACTTTCAGAAGATTAGATCAGTACACTGATTCAGAGACTGTAAACAAAAGTTTCTGTCCTGCCTTGTCCCACAGCCTTCAGTCCCAAAGAAACCACAGAGGCTTATAGTAATTATAAACTGTTAGGCCTATTAGCTCAGGCTTATTATAAACTAGCTCTTACAACTTAAATTAACCCATAATTCTTATCTATGTTTAGCCATGTGGCTTGGTACCTTTTCTCAGTGAAGCATTCTCATCTTGCTTTCTCTGCATCTGGCTGGTGACTGCATCTCTACCTTTTCACTACCCAGAATTCTCCTAGTCTGGTTGCCTTGCCTATAGTTCCTGCCTGGCTATTGGCCAATCAGTGTTTTATTAAGTTAATATGAGTGACGAATCTTTACCATGGACAAGAGCATTATGCCACAGCAAGAGACCTGTCATTTCCAATATGGGCAGACATATAGTACCACAAAAAGAGCCAATTGATCTCCCTTTGTGAGCTGGGACCCCCAGCTTCTCCAGCTCTCAGTCATCGACCCTCCCACTCCTGGCCCTTCAGGATGAAGGTAAGGCTTACACCTGTGACCTCCTGACTCTTGAGCTTACAGCTTTGAACCGCAGTCAGCATTCCTACGTCTACAGCCTACAGAGTCAGGTCTGTCTTTCATAAACACATGATGTAATCCTCGTTACAGAGATCGACTTGCCAGCCTAATTCACCTGCCTTCTAACATTTCTGTGTTTCTGGAGAACTGTGACTTGTGAAGATGATTTCAACAAAGCCACTTTAGAAAAAAAAAAGGAAGATAAAAAAGAAGCAGGCTGGCCTTTGAACCAGATCATTTAAAACTATCACGGGACAAGCCTATCCCAATAGATAGTGTAAAATGATAGGAAACAACCTGAAAACAGGAAATTCAAGTTCAAGACCAAAATGGTGATCCCATAATTCAGGGGACCCAACACAAATTACCCAGTCTGGAGACACGGTTGGGTGTTTTCCCCTTTGGTTAAATGAGAATTAAAATGTATCGACTTATTTCACAGTGGTGTTAGGCTCAAAAGTACCTGGGAATACACTTTTAAAACCATAGAACATTACACAAACATTAGCTACTGTTCTTCAAACTAAAGAAGAAATGGGATAGGAGAGTTAATAGGATTTAGATACAAGAAAGAAACAGAGATTATGACTATAAAGTGAAAGATAGCTCTCTTCCGTGCTAAGGTAATAGCCAAAATTAATTTCTCAGAGCCTGGGAAATTTGCCAGAAATATATAAAAGAGGTACAAAATCTTATTTTAAAAAAGAAGAAGTTTAAAATGTGCTCTTAAAAAAAAAAAGCAGTGCTCTGGAGGAGGGAAGTCCAACTCCCTATTTAAGATGTCAAGGGGGAATATGCTATCTCGAGTGGCCCTCAGAGCGCACACAAGCACACTGCATGGAGGCTTCTAGCAATAAAACATGCCAAGATTTACAGAATGAGCCAATGCTCATCAGACTGAAAATGACGACCCAAACCAAGATATTGATTAACAGGGCTTTGACCAGGTAGTGCAGGGTGACCACAGAAAAGAAGGCTTGAGGGAGAGCAGAGCACCATCACAAGCTGCAGGTAGACTGACCAGCTCCCCTTGGACCTGTGCCTGGGGCAGAACGGGAACAGCTCCTGTTCTCTGGGGCTCACACAGGCCGTGAAGGGTATTTAAAGTTTTTTTTTTTAATTCTTTTTTGTGTCAGATGGGTATCTTGTATGCTTGAGACATGGGTATGATATGTTATGTGTGTGAATGTGGCCATGCACTTGGGGAGGTCAGAGGACAACCTCGGGTGCTGTCCTCACCTGACAGCTGGTTTCAGGTTTGGAACTTTGGTACCAAATGAGCCAACCCAAGAGCTTCTGGGATCCTCCTGTCTATGTCTCCCGTTTTGTCATGGGAGCACTGGGATTATAGACACATTACACGGAGTCTGTCTTTTACACATGTTTGCAAGATTTGAACTCAGGTCCTCGTTCTTGCTCAAGGGATGCTTTGCCCACTGAGCCATCTCCCCAGCCTATGTAAAGCATTTAGAAATAAAAGGAAGGGGAGTAACAGTGACTTTGAGAAATAACATGTCTGGGCTAAGATAGTGCTGTAAGAGAGGTCACAGATATTGGAGTCATTTGGAGAGCTGGTTGCGGTAGAAACAGAGTGGGGGAGAAAGAAGCCAATCTTGCAGCATGAACTGTGGTCACGGGCAAAGAGAGGCAGAGTTGAGAGTCACACTGCTGAGCCCCATGTC
The DNA here is from genome assembly GCF_014885135.2 of Alexandromys fortis. Lineage (NCBI taxonomy): Eukaryota > Metazoa > Chordata > Mammalia > Rodentia > Cricetidae > Alexandromys > Alexandromys fortis. The sequence continues at coordinate 12,505,479 of NW_026067908.1, read as the reverse complement.
CCCGAGAATAGGTGTGAGGCTTCTATAGGGATAGAGGTGTTAATTAAGACACAGTTCACAGGAGGCATGCAGTACTGTGAAGGCTGGCTTCCTAGTATCATTGCCATCAATGTCTTCATGGCAAAACGAACTTCCATGTGTGTCATGCGAGTTTCAGGGACTATTCTGTTTTATGTGCACAATGCCATCTGCAACTTTTCATGTATATGTGCCTCCTTGGTCAAGATGAAAAAGCCTGTGGGTCAGAGAAACAAAGTAATTCCTTCAAGGTCACGCAGCTTCTAAGTGGCTGGGTGACTCAAAAGATCAGATCTTTTCAGAGAGACCAGAAACAGAGTGTGGGCATTTGTGACTCTTAGGGATTTTCCAACATGCCAGAACAGAAAGAGGAGAAGGGAAGAACACGAATGAATATCTTGGGATCAAGGAAAAAGTTTTAGCAAATGACCCCTACCCTTTCTTGACGATCACACCCAGGGAGATTGCCCGAAGATTGAAATAATGGTAAAATATCTGTGAAGAAGGTGTAAGCCTGTGTTCAGGGCCTGCATGTCCATATCAGAGGCCAGAGCAGACCAGGTGACCACACTGTCACAGGGAAGAGGCAGCAAAGACTAGAATGACATAGGGTTTATCAGGGACTCCTAAAGTAGCGGTCAGTAGAGAAGCAGAGTCCATAGGGAACTTGGAGCATTGTGGTGGATCTGAAAACTGAATTATTCTGTATTGAGACTGGGGGCCGAGTGCTGAGCTAAGTACCTTGCATAGGATTAGAAGCTGATGTGATATGATTTTACTTAAGTGCTGTCTGCAAACAATGAGAGCTTTCTCAGTGCCCCCATCACACTGAGCTACCCTCCTGGCTTACACTCTTAAAGAAAGTAGGCCAGGAGCCAGGGCAGACTGATGGCCAGACACAGTAAACACTGAGAGGCGAGGAAGTGCGGCAGTCGTGGCCATGGTATTGTGTGTTCACTCATCTCTGCAATAACATAGTCCATGCTCAAGTTGGGGAGTGGGGACCAAAAGAAAATGTTCAAATGAGAGGTGCAAGTGGGCCGGAGCCAGAGCTGGAGATTATAGATGCTAAACTCCACCGAGCTTTGGGGTTTTGGTTCCAGTGTAACCTCCTCGCCGGCCCGTTACACTGCTCCAGGTTCTTATCTTGGGCAAGGTAGGTAGCTGAGCTGAGATTGCTTCTTTCTTCCCCTATCCAGTCAGCAAACACAGTGAACATCTCACGTCCACCAGGCACCGTCCTAGGCACTGGGAAGGAGTCCAGGGGAGGAAGAGGTAGGCCTGAATCTTGTGCTCAGAAAACTTGGATTTATTTTATTGTTTATTATGTTTGTGTATGTGTACGAACACATGCGTGCTAGTGCCGAAGAGGTCAGAGGAAGATGCTGGATCCGACAGAGCCGGAGTTACGTGCAGTTGTGGGCTGCCCAGGAAGTCTCTTGGGAACGGAACTGCAGTCCCCTGAAAGAGCAGCAAGCGCTCTTAAACACCGAGCTTCTCACCAACCCAGAAAGGTGCAGTTTTAACAGGGTTTGAGAGACAATAACGGAGCCATCTGTGCCACCAGAAACGATGTAGGGATGGAGAGTGGAGCAATGGGGACACAATCCGATCTGTGATTAGCAGGGAAGCCTCTACTGGCGAGGCAACGTTTGAGCAGAGACCCGGATGAAATGAGAGAGCAGCTGTTCAAATCGGTGTGGGAAAAACATTCCAGGCAGAAGGAATGCCACGGAGGCAGGCCTGAGGTGGGAATGTGCCCCTCGTATGTAAGAAAGCAGGCTCAACCTGGGGGCGATGTGTTGGGGGCAGAGGCGAGGTCTGAGGGTAGCTGGGGCCGTTGCATCTTCTTCACCATGTTTTGACCAGCTGTGGAATTAGATGTGGCAATTAGATAAACACTAAAGAGAAGAATGTCTCAGCCACATGAGCTGTTCAGTAAGCAGTGGGTATTAATCATTTATTAATTATGAATCAATTTGTTGTGTTTATTTTAATTATTATATTTATTGTTTTAATTATTATATTTCTTATTTTAATAATTAATTATTATTATTTCCCAGCTGTCGTGACAGTGAGATCAGAAGGGACATTAGGACTTTTTGAATATTTATTTTTTATTTTATGTGTATGAGCATTTGTCTATATATTTGGATGTGGATCCTGTGCGTACAGTGTCTATGGAGGCCAGAGGTTTGGATCACCCAAACTGGGAACTATTTGCAAGGGTAGCGATTGCTCTTGCCTGCTGAGCCCTGATGCGCTATGACCCTGATATTAAGATTCTTAAACCTCTTTGAGAAATAATTTTGGTAACGATAGCACCAGTTGACAGTGTGGATAGGGAAAATCTCAGAAGGCCCTGCCCTAGAAGAAGAGCCACAGGAAACAGAGGGAAGCCCAGTTTTCTGCAGGGATAAGGCCCTGCAAGTTATCCAGACCCATGTAGTAAGCTCTAAACACAGGTACATAAAAGCTACACTGAATGGATTTAGTAGGCTGTGTGCGGGTGAGTGTGTGTGTGATGTTAGCAATCATAGAAGAGGTCACAAATTTGAATAGGAGTGGAGGGGGACTTGGGAAGGGTTGAGGGGCTGAGATGGGATGGAATTTATGTAAGTACAGTACTCATGTAAGAAATTTTTGAAAAAAATTTAAATAAAAAAATCATAGTATTTCAGTTGAAACAAAGAAATAATTCTCCAATGATAAATAGAAGAAAATTACAGATCTGCATAGTAGTTTTCATCTCTGATCCCATCTCCCTGACACTCTGGGGCACACCCCCGCTGATGATACGTCAAGGGTGACTTGCCTCACTCTGAACATGACAGATATGAGGGTACAGGCTACGGCATGGCACCCCAACCCTTGATGCGAGCACCGTTGACTCAACGGCTACCTTTTCTATGGTGGCCCCAAGTCACCAATGATCAGCGTCGCTGTCTGGTCATTTCATACCACATCAGCACCTATCCTGTTGTCTCCTGTGTGGCTCCATTCCTTCCTGAAACTGTTGCTACAGTGACCAAGAACCCCACCATCCGAGGGCCAAGATGATGAGTTCATTCCTAACTTTTTCCTCTGGTTCTTGCTCACGGGTTTGTCACTCAAAACCAGCAAGTGCAGCTCACACAGTAGACAGAGTTGGAGAAAGAATTCCTGATCCCTTCCACGCACCTCCACAAGACTGGCCAGGCACCGTGACTCAGATCTTGGTGGGCTCGTCCTTTCAAATACCTCTATATCTCCACAAACTTCCCTTAGCCCGCCGCCTCTCCCGGAATCCAACACTCACACATGGGTGTTGGGTAGAATATACTGAACAAAAAGTATACAAAGGCTCAATTTTTCTACTGCCTACAAAGATCTCCAAATCTTTACTATTCTGCACAGCTGCCTAGAATAGACAACACTGAAGCTATTGTCCGGGACTCAAACCGAAGAGGAGAGAAAATGTCATAAACCCTCAAAAACAGAACTATCTTATTCTTTTGATTTCACTGCACACTATAATGTGTTTGTGGCCATATTTGGATCATATCCGGTCAGAACCAGAGGGGCACAGGAATAATAGATGGCATTCAGATAATAATTAGCCATGTACTTTCAACAGCGGGATGTGAAGTCAAAGGAAAACACTAAAAATGTTGTTTTTTTGGACCATGACAAAGAGCTTTTTAAAGGAGTTTGAGCATTTTTTGCGGCTGACTCATGTCTGGAGGCCTTGCTGTGGTCACCAATGCTTCGACTTTTGTGCTTTTCACTTCTATCTTTGATGGTTTGCACTGCTAAGTGACACGAGACGTCGCATTGTCAGCAAGTGCATATAGCTTCCCTTTGTTTCCTGTTTTCTTTCTGAAACAAACACTGCGATTTTAGTCATTACTGCCCGAGTCAAGGGAATTAGAACCATCTTGGTTCAGTAGACCTTAGTGAACCAATCTCATAAAGCCAGCCCCTTTTTGTACGTGGGGTCTTACTATGTAGCCTAGAATCTGTCTGGTAGGTAGACCAGGTTGGCTTCAAATCCGCAGAAATTTGCCTGTCTCTGCTTCCCCAGTGCTGAGATTAAAAGCCTGTGCCACCATGTCCCATGAGCCTCCAAATTTTTATCTTGTGTATCATCTTTTCCACACTTAGTAAACTAAATTTCCAGTGTCAGGGAGATTAAAAAAATATATTAAAATAAAAAATGATAATTAGTAATTTTTATAACCTTAAAAGTTTGATTTTTGTTTCTTGTCCTAAAAATATTCCAATACCTTCAGTGGCATTTATACATTAAAATCAGCTAAACCGAGTACCTACAAAAACAAAACAAACCAAACAAAAACAAAAATAAAAACAAAACCCTACTGAACACAAGTAATTGGTTTGAGCCTTTGTTTTTTTTCCCTAAAAGGAACTCCACAGCTCTGTGCTGGTTGCCCAGAAGACAGCTCTGTGGGGACAGCCACTTCCCAGCAGCTCAGCACCGGACACTTTTTCATGCATGCTGAGAAAGGGAACCGGGAAATTCATGCTTAGCTTCAACTCCTCCATTCAGTTAAGATGTCTTAAAATGGCCACCATTCTTCACTGTTCCCGCACCATCTGGGCGCCTAAGTCAGGAGGGGGCGGAGGGAAGGACATTGGACTATTTTGTGGCAAAAATCTATCTGCATGATTGATACTGGCTGCACGGAATCAATCTGCCGGGCTACGTTTTGGCATTTTAAGCATGGACCCTTTTCCCTCCTCCTAGCCGACTCTCCAGAGATAAATTTCCAGACCTAGAGCACTTTCCGTATTTTTAAAAGGAGCCACTCAAGCGCCCTCCCTCTCTGAGTCTACTTGCACCCTCCTGCCAAGTTGCCAGCTCTCTATCTAGGATGGCTTCTGTCTGAGGAGACCCTGCCAATGGTCCCTGGCTTCCCAGTGCTAACTCCTCCCGACGCTATGTCCTGAGGCCCAGGCTCTGTTTAACTTCAAAGACAAATACTGAGCACTGAGAGGACACGGAGGGCAGAGGGCATGAGAACCGGCCTCAAGCGCCCACGCTGAAACCAATTCTCTGTTCCAACCAGTGCCTGGCTAATAGTCGGCACCTAGCAAAAGTGAGATAATAAAAAAAAAAAAAAAAAACGGTTACTATTAACGAAAACAATAGGGTGGGAAGTGGGAAGGTGTTTGGGAACCTTGGCGTGTGAGGAAACAGGAAGGATCCAGTATCTTCCTGTTTATCTTCCTACTGCCTCAAGTTTAAAGAACTCATTAGAGTGTGTCTCTCTTGTGGGGGGGGGGGGGGGTATAAGAGATCAAATAGAAAACAAGCCCAAAAGAAATGCTCCCTTTAAAAAGCAAGTCATTTGACATCAAACATGAGCATGGCAAACCAAGTTCCTACCGTTAATGTTTCCAGTCTCAGAACTTCTCCCGTGCTTGCCTTGGCCTGTGAGGGCGTTATCACTAAGGGTGGAGCATCTCCCAGTCGGTAGCTGTGTGAATGGAGAGAGTGTGGTGTGCATATTGTGGAATACTAGTTAGCCTTGAGAAGAAAACCCTGTCATCGGAGACAACGCGGAAGGTGTCCTGCTAAGCAAAGTAAGCGAGGCAGGGAGGGATAAATACTGCATCTCCTCGCTTAGGTGTGGAGCCCAGACACCAACTCATGGGAGCAAGAGTGAAATCCTGGTTATAGGGCTGGGGTTAGGGAAAATGGGGAGCCGCTGTTCAGAGATTACAAAATCTCAGGCAAGGAGAGTGGTTTTGTTTTTTAATGCACTGCGTTACACGGTGAATCTAGTTAATAATAGTGTATTATTAATCTCAAAATTATAGAGTAGATTTCAAGTGTTCCCAACACACACACACACACACACACACACACAGACACACACGTTGGGGCTAGAGAGATGGCTCAGTAGTTAGAAGTCCCTGTTGCATTTATAGAGGACCCGAGTTCAATTCCCAGTACCCGTGTTAGGTGGCTCACACCTGTCTATAAACCCAGCTCTAAGAGAACTAGTGCCTTCTTCGGGCCTCTGCCAGCATCGACACCCACATGCACAAACCCACACAAACATAACTATAATAATATAAATAGGTCTTTTTTTAAAGATGTCTTTGAAGTGATAGATTTGGCATTTGGCTTGAGTTGATTATTCCATATTGAATTAATAAATCACTTTGCATACCATAAATATATAAAATTATAAATTATCAATTTACAAAAAATAAAACAGCTGCTAAATATAATTTAAAAACCCCCAAAACTACAGCAACTGATAGATGTTTATGTCCTTACTTAGCTAAAGTCTATAGCAGTATAATCTCTAGAAAGTTCTTTAACTGTCCAGGGAAAGTGTTGCTCAGTTTGCATTGTCTGCAGAATATGCCTTCCAGCTCCTGACCTCAGTGATTATTTCCCCCTTTTCTGCATTTAGCATAGCAGTCACTGAAATCTTAAAATTCCATGTTTGGAGATTTGGAGGAGACCCAAAAAATCCAAGTCAGGAAGACCGGGGATTGCAATCTGGGTCTCATATGCTCTGGCTTTGAACAAATCACCCAAACTGTCCGAGGCTCAGTTTTCTCCTCTACAACACAGGGAATTAGCATTCCTTTCAACAGTGGCTAAAGACAGGGTCCATGGAATTTGTGCCCGTGAGACTCGGCTGCATCTGGTACTCTCTCAACTACCCTGAGCGAGAGCGGCTGTGGTAGTGGTTCTTGTATGGTGTCCATTTTCCTGCTGCTTGGAGTCCACCCTGGACCAGAGCGCAGCAACGGAATTGTCAGGAGCGAGGCGGGTGGTTTCTGAGCGCTGGATTTTGCTGTGAGGTGGTACAAGCCTTTCATAATTCGCCAAGAAGTCAAAACACGGTGTTCTAGCCCACGCTTGTGGCGAACATCACAGGATCTCAGGATCTGTCTCTGAGAGATGTTCAATTTATGAAGATTATGTTATTGTGAAGACACACATCTGAGAGCAGAATTCCTAGCTTAATTGGTGTTTTCAGAGGTCCAAGCAGTGGTCCCAAGGTCTAGATATTTAGTATGGATGACCAGTTAACAGCTGTTCTGACTTCAAGAGGTAGATCCACTAATAGTCTGCACAAAAATTGTTTCAGAGAAAAAATTGTAACAATTTATTTAGAAAAAAAAACAACATAAATTCAATCATGGTGCAAGTTGGAACTCCCATGGTAAGAATTCAAGGGGCTGGAGAGATGGTTCAAGTGTAAAGAATACATGCCATTTTGTGTGTTTTTTCGAGACAGGGTTCTCTGTAAAACAGTCCTGGCTATCTTGTAACTCATGCTGTAGATCGGGTTGGTCTTGAACACAAAGACATCCACCTGTCCCTGCCTCCCAAGTGCTGACTGCATGCCATTGTTGTAGAGACTGAAGTTCAGTTCCCAGCATTCACACCAGGACTTTCACAACTACCTGCAAGTCCAGCTCCTGGAGGGATCCATAGCCTCTGACCTTCATAGCTACCTGCACACACATGCATATAGCCCTACACAGACACACACAATTAAAATAATAAAAAATACATCATGTTTTAAAAAGAATTCAAAGTATGATCTCTATTTTTTTTTTTAGAAAGCCCTAAGTAATAGGTGACAGTCCCAATTTGCAGATATGAAAGTAGAGATTTGGTAGGGTTTAATAACTGCTTGTCTAAGGTAACAAAAGTAGCTTATAAAAGAACATAAATTCCACTCAACCTTATACTTAGAAACATAATGAATTAGCATCATCTTCCAGAAGAAAGGAGAGAGGCCCATGGGAACCCTGTCACTCTGCTGTCTTCCCAAGCATCCAATGCTCATGCATGTCAGACTCGGGCACCATTAGAACCTTCACAGACATCGCATGCATGATTTATACCCTGGTTCCTAAGAATTGACCCAGTTTGGTTGGATTTGGTTAAGTAAAAGCCCTAATGGTACACACGATAGGAGAGACTTAATCCTTAATGTCAGTGTTGAAGGGAGTCTCTTCGCCGGGAGGTTAAATTGCCTCTGACCATTATCTAGAGGCTTCCAACAAAGCCGGCAGAGTGGTTAGGTCAAGGAGCTGACCGACAGGGAGAAAACTTTCTCATTCTTTGGGAACACCTGGAAGACAGAGAGCATCGTCACGGGGGCTTTAACCTTTGTTGTTTGCTCTTCCCACGACAACTTTGACCTGGGGAGAACACAGCAGAAGAGACACCGTCATGCTGGGGGGGGGGGGGGTTGCGTAAATTTATACAACTGTTTGGGAAATGTTTGCAGTAACTGGCAGCAAAACCCTTTAAAAACATGCTTCTGCCCTTGGCCTTTAAGGCCTTGGATCTACAGCAAGGGGACTGTCAGAATGAAGGGGAACGCTCGTACAGGAATATGTTCATCACAATCACGTTTGCAGAGAAAAACCATCAAAACCACCCAAGTGTCTGGCAGTAAGCCAATAGCCACACATGCTAAGGCCTAACGACACAGTGACTGTACGCAGCCATTAGAACATGTGTACCAAGCCATTACAGGCTATGCCGCAGGGCTCAATGGAAAATATACTTCCCTGGGATGTTAATGTGTCTAACAGCTTCATTGCAGGGCTCTTATAAAGAGTAAATGTCAGCACAGAAGTGCTTAAAACACAGAAGTTACCATTCTTACTTCATAAGACGAAGCAGTTAAGGCACAGAGAGGGGTCATGCCAGTCACAAGATAGCCCAGATTGAGTATCAGGGGTTATACCTAAACTCGGGTCTGTGTTGTACCAATGCCATCTCCTTCGCTGAATGCTAGACTACCACTCAATAGAAAAAGCCAGAAGTGCTGACCCATCTGGAAAAGGAGCCTGGAGGTTTACAAAGGAAGCAGGTTTGGGTACTGGAGAGATGGCACAGCGGTTAAGAGCGTTGGCTGCTCTTGCAGAGGACCTGGGTTCAGTTCCCAGCACCCACATGGATCTGATCCCCGTTTTTTGCCTTTGTGGGAATCAGGCACACATCAGGTGCACATACACACATGCGGGCAAATACTCATACACATGAATTCAAATAAATCTTTTTTTTTAAAAAAAAAGGCCAGATCATTAATATAACTTTCACATTTTTATATCTATCTAGCATTTTTAAGGAAAGCACATGTTAATGAAAGAATATTACAATATTGTTCTACATAATTGAATACAAACTAATACCTGCTTTTACAGATGTGAGAGGTAAGGAAACTCAGAGCAATCAAAGGTTTGAGGGAAATAAAACTTGGGTTCTAAAGTAGATAGATGATTAGGACGGCGGAAGATGAGCATGAGAGCCTCACCTAGAGACCACTCTGGAGGAAAGTTGTCGTCAACAGGTCCGTACGTTCCTAAGAGAGCCTTCCACACAGGCACTGTGTGATGTGGGAGTGGTTTCTTATTAATAAAGAAACTGCCTCGGCCCTCATAGGACAGAAAATTAGGTAGGCGGAGTAGACAGAAGAGAATGCTGGGAAAAAGAAGCTTAGTGGAGGAGTCCGCCATGATTCTCCCGCTCCAGACAGACGCAGGTTAAGATCCTCCCTGGTAAGCCAGCTCGTGGGCTACACAGAATATTAGAAATGGGTTAGAACAATAGGTAAGAGCTAGCCAATAAGAAACTGTTACTAGCCGGGCCAGGCAGTGTTTGAAAGAATACAGTTTCCGTGTAATTATTTCTGGGCATAGGCTAGCCATGCGGGCGGCCGGGTGCCGGGGACGCAGCCCCGCCGCTCCTATTTCAACAACTGTGTGTATGGGGTGGAGGTGGGGGGCAGCCAGAGGCTGGGCCAGAGGATGGACAGAGGATAAACACCCTTAGGACAGGAAAGTATTAGTAAAATAACTGAATTAGTGGAATCCTCATGGTAATAGTTGAGCCTTGAAAAGAACAACTCTGCTCATTGAGACAGGGTCAGCCATCTTCCAGGCATGGAACAAGATGTGGGGGGAAGTACCACCTATATATCTTTTAGATTTCATATACACATATAAATATTCTATGTAAATATATATATATATATATATTAGAAATAGGTATAAAGTGAGTGACCCAAGAAACAGTTCTCCAGGGCATTTAGTAGGGAGATAGATAACACTACCCTTTACTAGTTTAAATTATTAATATCTACCCAGTTATTCATTTTAAAGATGACGCTTGATCCAATTGGGCATAATGGGTGATAGGCCATCCCAGGGACTCCCATAGACTCAGGTCTCTTTTATTACGAGGGTGACAAGCATTGATTCTGACCTACGTTTGAATTCCAACTCCAACGCATTCCTGCAATGGAATTGTAAGCAAATTTCCTTATCTGTGAGATGAGGATAAAATAACGCTGAACATACAATACTACACTGAAAATTCTAAAAGATAAAATCTGTGTAGAAGTGCATAATTGAGCCTGGCGCACACACACAAATACACATGCACACATACATACATACACATAAATACACATTCACACATACACACATATACATACACACACAAATACACACATACATACGTACATATACAAAAATACACACACATACACACATATAATACACACAAATACACACATATACATATATGCATACATACAAATACACACATACACACACACAAAATACACACACATACACACATATACATGCACAGAGAGAGCGAGCACTCAGTGAAGATTAGCTGCTATAACTTACAGCAACAATTCAAAGGCTCACAGAGCCCTGTAGGCAGTGCCTGATTTTCGTGTCTCTGCATACATGAAACCTTGTACAATTCCCAGGATGCAATAATCAAACCTCAGCTTTAAAAGTTGTGAAATGACAGAAAAGACAGAAAGAGGAAAGCAGAGAGGAGCAGATGGGAAGAAGTTTTATTGTGCAAGGCAGTAAGAAATGGAAAAATAATTATAATCCTAAAATGAGCTGTAAAGGCGGAAGCCTTTGCTTACCAGACATGTGCTTCCTCCTTCATTTATTCAATCTAAAGACACAGAGTGAAGAACCGGGCTGAGGTAGTGCTGAGGAGTCAGAGGCAATCTCCAGAATCCCATTATTCACAGGAGAGCAGGGCATTCATGCAGGAGGCAGGGCAGGGTGACTGAATGTAGAACCGCCTTGTTTGGTAGACTTTAACATAAGGTGCAGTGGGTAGGGAGTCAGATCTAAGTCTAGAAGGAAAGCTTCCTTGACCGTCCAGCCTCACACAATCAAAGCAGTCGTGGGTGGGTTAGGTGCAGGCTAACCCTGCGCTTTCCCTTGTGTCTTTTGCTCTAGTTTGCATGCCCTGTCTAGATCACATTAATGATCGTTTGCCTTTGCTCCTGTGCCTGTTGAAGCCTAGCTTGCCTGAGGATTGCACCTCCCTTTTTCCTTTCAGACTCCTCAGCAGAATATGTCAGGGTCCGTGTTCTCCCACAGGTAGCCACAGGCAAATGTGATTGTTAAGGACTTGAAATTAGAATTTCACTGAAATTATAAAACACACACACCAGACTCTGAAGACCTCTAGGGAAAAACATCTTATTAATAATCTCATATGGCTTATAGTTGATAGTATTAATAGCTTGAGTTAAATAAAATTTATTACTGAAGTTAGTTTTACCTGTTTTTTCATTGTGGCTACTCTGACTTAAATTGCATATTTGTAGCTTACAGAATGTTTCTGTTAGACAACAAAGTTATTTGATATATTTTTTCTAAGTGAATGAATGTGTCACCAATAATGCCCGAGGGTTCTAGAAAAGCTAAGAGCACCTTGTTCTGTATATCATGAGCCTAAAGTCACATTTCCTTGCTAATTGGAACATCCCTAAGTATTTTATATATATATATATATATATATATATATATATATATATATATATATATGCTATAGTCCACATTCCTGGAGATAAACCAACAGTAAGATTTTATAAAGCATCTATTCTCAAAATACCCTATTTTCCCTGTCCACTCCCCCTCCCAAAACTATGAGGAGAAAGAAGTTAAAAAAAAAAAGTAGCAACCAAGTGTGGAAAAGCAACGAAGATTATGTTCTTATTACAAGATGAAAGCTTCTTGATAGAGTACATCCAAGCAGGCCAAAGCGAAAGGGTATGGAGAACATGCATTATATTAAACCATGAGTTATTTTATGGAGGCCTGAGACTGTGGGGAGGAAATGAGAGGGAAAATTACAGAGGCAATAGAAGAAAACGGAGCTTTATAGCATTTGGAGATAATCTGAGAAGAAAAATGCTGGAAGTAATGCTTTTGATGAAAAGAAAAAAGGCCCAAGGAGCCAATAACTCTATAAGCTGTATGAATTCACACCAACTATATGGAGGAAGAAGAGAATTAGAAGAAAAGAGGGAGGGAAGACACATCCCACAAGTCAGGAACTCACTTCAAAATGGGAGCTGTGGTGATGTCTGGATTGTGGGATTGTCGCTGTCTGTGGTTTTCTCCATGTTCCTGAAATTCCTCTAACAGAATTCCACTTCGTAATCAGACTCAAAATGCAATGAATTGTTTCTAATGGAAGGGGTGATGAGCGGAGGGAAGGTTGGGATAATGATGGACCGGCAAGCCAGAAAGAGAATGGAGAATCTGGAGTCCAAAACCATCAGGTGGCTTAGCAGCCCGACACACAGGAAACTGAGATCAAATAGCCAGAAGAATGATGGAGTGGGTACCAGCAGGGAGTGGGCCAATGAAAGACCACAGGCAAGAAATCAGGACCCAAGCTTCAGAGCTTGAGGTGACAGAACTAAGGGAACAAGACAAATGAGCCAACTTTCAAAGCTAAAATGATGATGGATAGACCTGTGAGCAGCAGTGGCCTAAAAAGAAAAAAAGAAGAAAAAAAAGGATCCTGAAAGAAGTTACGAACTTTATCAGGTTTTTTGGGGGTTCTGTTTTGTTTTCCCGAGGTTAGGAGAAAAAGAAGGGAGTAGTTAGGTAATTGTATACATAGCACTTATGAAATGTTAAGGTCTTCAAACACAAAGACCTGGTGAGTACAAGGTAGTGGATCAAGACTTTGGTGTCTTTCTTTGCTTTTGTGTGTGCTTGTGTACGTGTGTGTGTGTATACGTGCATGTGTGTGTGTGTGTTCAAATGTGTGTAGGTGCACATGTATGCATGCGTGTGGAGGTCAGAAGTTGACATTGGATGTCTTCCTCCCACACATGTTTTAAGACATATTTTTTTGTTGGGACCCAGAGCACACTAATTCTGCCAAACTAGCTAGCCGGCTTGCTGAGGAGTCCCTGTCCTCGGCTCAGGAGTGCTGGGCTTGCAGGCAGGCTACCACGTCCTCCAGCCGGGTACATGGGTACTACATGGGTACTACATGGGTACTAGAGATCTAAACTCTAGTCCTCAGGCTTACACAGCAAGTGCTTAATCCACTAAGCCATCTCCCCAGCCTTGATCTGTTCTTTATAAGACTGTAAAATTAGCTTTGGAAATCATTTATTTCTATATGAGATATATATAGTCAGGGGTTAGAAGGAAAAGATTAAGAAGAGGTTTAGCCCTGCGACATCCTCCTGCTGATCTAGGCTCCTGTACCTATGAGATGGGCCAATAAGATGCACAATAGCCAAAGGGAGCGAAACCTCAAAGCTCAGTGCATGGAGTTGATGTGACTGTCTGAAGACATTTCTACATTTCTGGTGCTTAGAACATAATCAATATTTGAAAAAAGTATGGTTGTAAGGGGCTTCAGTCACCGAGGAAACTGTAACTAATGTATAAGGACTAGACACCATAATTCTATGCACTTTTTTTTTCAGCTGTAATGAAGACAAAAGGGAGTTCAAATGACCAGAAGGCTACCCACCTTTCAGTTATATTCAGGTAAACTCAAGTCAATCAGAGAGACGTAAAAAAATGACATCCACGCCAATCAATACAGACCTAAAACCCTTTCACTTTCTAAATAGAATTATCAAATTCGACCGTGGTCATTGGTACCCTACCTACATGCATATTCATACAACACACTTGGGTTTGTTTTTTTTTAATAAGTAGTTTTCAAGTGTCTAAATGTCCTTCTTATAACTGCCTTATATAGCATCTTTGGCTAATCTTTGTCTATATAACAGAAACCACATTAGGTGAAAATCCAAAAATAGTGAAGATGTGGCTACCTGACAAATGACAAATTTGATATCAAAATATTCTAAGGATGAAAATTCAAGAATGCCTAAGGCATTTTGTGTGGATAAATTTAAAGAAAAAAAATCGGAGGTCCATCTTGGGTATGAAGACACCAACCCTTTGGGGGATGACTCCAAGACATGGCTTTAAATACCAGAATAGTTACATCTTCCCCCTTCATATTCAATTTAATCTTCTTATTTTTATTTAAGGAAGAGTTTTGCCCATTAAGTGGTTAAAACTTAAGGTTATCCATCCAAGGAGTGGGAAATGAAGGTTCTCAATTTGATGGACAACAGCTCAGAGATCCCTGATGTCCCAAAATATTAGGTTTCTCTTCTAATAATGTTGGAAATATTGCCTACTGTCATGGTTAATCTGAGCCACAGCACCAATTGATTGCAGGTGACAGTCACAGAGCAGTGCCCGTGTTGGTTTCCACACCCCGTCAAATCCGCTATAGATGCAGGGCGGACGGGAGCGAACTGTGATCCCAGCTTTCCCGGTGGCTAATAGATTGTGACACGGAAGAAGGAAACCTTTATTTTAATTCAAAAAACAAAAGCCAAATAGCAAAACTTATGTACGTGCTGAACTTTTTTTTTTTTTCCTTCCTCGAGCGGGAAACATTGACTTGCTAACAGCTCTTGGCTGGCATCAGGGGAAAGTGGAGGAAGACACACAAAACATTTTTCAAATCAAAGGCTTGAATTATTGCACTGAGTTCATGAGGTTTCACAGGCATCTAGATGCACCATTGTCTTCACACTGGAACAGGCTGCCCTTTCTTTCTCGAAAGAAAACAGCCCAATGTCTCTTGCCGTCAGAGCTGTATGGGGCACGCAGCTATCTATATTTTGAAATTCTTTGCATTGTCCGCGGAAGGGTGTGCTGTTTGGACCCGACAATGGCAACATTGATTTTAAGATTTTTGAATTTTGGTTGTACAGAGCAAACAGTGAAAGAAAACTGCTGGCTTTCAGAACTACAACAACAGTGCTCTTACATAAACTCGCTTCTTTCCTGGCTGTTTTACATAGCCCGAGATCAATACTACTCATTCAGCCGACGTTATTAACCCCATTTATCAGCTTCTCCCTTACCAAAAAAAAAAAAAAAACTGAAAGGATCTTGCCGACGAAGTTATGTCATCTTCCGTCTATTCGGTCTCAGAGTGGATAATTCGCTTTGTTGTGCACCCCAACAATCGAGCCTTGTTTATGGACTTACATTTATTAAGTGAAAGTATTTGGAAACTGATGGTACATTCAAGCTCGGTTGCCATGGGCAGTCATCATGGCAGAAAGTCATGACCTCCCCGTTATGCAGCGAGTAACTAATTGAAATGATACAAATTACTCCGATTCTCTGTCTGCCAATTTAGAGCCTGGTTCTGGTCAAGGGTCAAATGGGCTCCTATTCATGAGCCATGTTTGAAGTCGCTGCCACCGTAGCAAGGGGCCTTGCTATGGCCACCGCTCCTGCTTTGGACTTTACCCCCATCCCGTCAGGGGACCGTAAAGAAGGAAGCTCCAAAGCCTACCTTCACCCACACATCAAAAGCTTACCGTTGTCACTCGGTTTGTGCTGCTTGTCAACAGCCCTGGACATGGTTTGCTAAACTTTACGGGCTAGGGATCAATGTTGTATTCAGAAGCCCACTTAGGGAATCCATCCTCTTTAGCCTGCATATTTCATCGGCTCTCGGAGGTGCCCACGGCAGAGAAAAACCAAACGCCATCAACTCAACGTGGAATGGTTCTCAACCTCTCAATTCCCATCAAGTGTCAGCCTCGCAGCTTCCCTCTGCCCGGCACACATGCACACACCTGCCAAATAAATAAGATAAATTAAAAGACCGAAAGGTAGAGAGCACACACGTTCTCTCTTCAAAGCGTCTCCGGGATGATTAGCCCTGCTTGAGAAATGACGCTAAATGTTAATCTAATTGAATCTGGGAAATGTGGCAATAAAAAGTTAATAATTTACAGAGAAATTGTTCTTCAGAAAAGTCTAAGTGAATACCCACTAAATGAATTTCAGGAATCTTGCTCAAAGGCTTCTAGGGTGTGTGACAAAAGCAATAGCTTACTTAGAATATGTTTTTACACTACCCAAACTATTTGCTTTCAAGCGGCATTCTGGCACTTGTGTGTGCACAGAGGTGTGAAGACACTGTCTGACAAAAACCTAGGGAGATGCAAGGGGGAAATATCCAAGCCACTTGGAAATATAAGGAGAAAGCAGCTTGAATGCTTAAATTTTAGCCTGAGTAGGTGTGCCCCAGTACTTTCCAAAAATTAGGTCTCCTAAAAATTGGTGTGTAAAAAACAAGTTCATTTCTGTTGATTTCATCTCATTATTTTAATACAGAGATCTCACATATGGTATTTAAGATGGCTCAGATTTTCCAAAGCAAATAGGCAAGTGTCTAGGTTGAGCATTTTCCATAGCCAACCCAGTTAGCATCACGATGGAAGTTACCCTCCCCCACATCCAATTTCTGTAACTTCAGAGGAAGGTGTAACTTGCTGAGTCCAGACTTACATGGGAATCCCAACCCTGTCATTTAGTATAAACTATGGGCAAATAATTCAGTTTCTCTTGACATCAGTTTTCTCAAATATTACAGGAAACTTGATAATACAATGTCTGGCAAAGAATAAGTGTCCTGTGCAGAGCATGGTGGTACCTGTCTTTAATCCCAGCACCCAGGAGGCAGAGGCAGGTGGCTCTCTGTGAGTTAAAGGCCAGCCTGGTTTACACAGTGAATTCCAGGCCAGTCGGGACTACACAGTGAGACTCTATCTCAAAAAAAAAAAAAAAAAAAAAAAAAAAAAAGTGTCTCTATCAAGGCAGTTTTTATTATTTACATAGTAAGAAGACCTGCCAGGAGGTGGTGGTCACTCCCTCAGGAGTCAGAGGCAGGCGATCTCTGTGAGTTCGAGGCCAGCCTGATCTACAAGTGAGTTCCAGGACACTCAGGGATGTTACACAGAGAAACCCTGTCTTGAAAAGCAACAAGAGAAGTCCTGTCTCGAAAAACAAAAATGAAGCAAAACAGACCCTTATAAAAAAATCAAGAGCTTTAAAAACAATGGGGTTTTCAGTCAGACATTGCAATCAACTGTAACAACTGGGTAGCTTACTGTTATCGGAAGAACAGCACACACAAATATTTTTATCATTGCAAAGAGTCTAAATCAGAAGGAATATTTCATTTTCACTAACTTGTTGATGAAACAAATTCAGGCCCTGGAAATAAAACTGTGAACGAAACCAATGAGTTTCCTATCCTCACCTGGCAGGTATTTAGCAGAGTTTCCGACCCTCACCCGCAGGCACCTAGAAGCCTTTCCCATCCTCCCGCAGCTGATGCCTAGCAGAGTTTCCCATCCTCATCTCGCTGACACCCAGACAAGGCGAATGCCGCAAACCAGGTAAATTTCAAGCATAGACTTGTCCAGGTGGAGGCCAGAGCATTAGAGAGCTCAGGGCATGGACCTGTACCTGTCTCACACTCACAGTCTTCCCTGCTGACTGAGAAAAGTTAAAATAGAATTTACATGACTTTTTCTCCAGAAAGTCCTTTTCCATTTCAGAGTACCTCTCCCCAGGAAGCAAAAGAAGAAGATCCAATGCAAGTTCTTAGAGGACCCAACCCCACCTTCTGATCCCATCTCAAGATGGGCTTACAGGGCATTTCACCTCTGCTCTCCCGGGCCATCCTCTTCCCCATCCAGCTTGTGATGCCCTTCCCTACAAACAGCTCAGCCCACCCCTTCTTCATTGCCTGTTGCCACCTCCTCCGTGACACGTTTTCTTGTTCCCCATGCAGGAGACTAGACCTCCTTCCTCATGACATCCCGGACTCAGGCAATGCTACCCTCATCGCTGCCACATCTGATTTCTGAGGAAATGCTTGCAGTTGATAGCTCTAGAAGGACCACAAGCTTCCCAAGGGCAAGGATCAAGCTTTGCCCAACTCTGTATCAGAATGTCTTGAACTTAGGGCATTAATAAATACTCGAGGGCCAGCAAGATGGCTCAGTAGATTGCTTGCCACAAAGGCCTGCTGACCTGAGTTCAATCCCCAGAACATAAAGTTTAAAACAGCCAGATTCTGGGGTACCCATCTCAACACTCCTGTGGTAAGATGAGAGGAGCGGACAGAAGAGTGTCCCAGATGCTCACAGGCTAGAGCCTGGAGTACCAGCAGGGCAGAAATCTAAGCAATTCTGTCTCGGTAAGGTTAGAAGGAAAGAACGGATTCCTGAAAGTTGTCCTCTGACCTCCACACGTGTATTGCGGCATGAGCACACACACATGCACATACACATCACATATCACGCACGCGCACACACACACAAAACAACAACAACAAAACTTCAAATCTTGCTGATGGTGATGGTGTTCTCATTTAAAAGGTGTAGTGAGTGACTGGAACAAGAAAGCAGGCAGCGACTCCTCAGGAAGGGTTGAGAGTAAGTCATTCACCCGAATCTCATAGGAAGAGACCCACCGCTCCAGCTGAGCTTCTCCACGCCTGACAAAGACACAGAGGGCTGGGGTGGCTCAGAGGCAGAGCCCTGCTCAGCAGTGTGAGGCCCGGGGTTTCTGGTCCAACAGAATGGTGAGTGCATGAACAGGCAAATACTCTAAACACTCGATTTTTTGGTAAATATCTCATTTCTCTCGGTCAGTGCCAAGGTGTGGAACTGCTGTGTCGAATTTTAATTTTGTAGGAAATCGTTGAAATTTTCCAAGGTGGTTATTGTACTTTTTCCTCTCCCAGCCTGGCCTATTATTTGAAATCCTTCTACCACAGCCTTCCAAATTCTGGGATTAAAGATATAAGCCATCACACCCAGTCTTCCCATTCATTTAATTGTAACCATGATCATGGGCAAGTGATGATATATTTTAATTAGAACTTTTAAATTTATGTATTTGGGGGCTAAAATACATAAAAGTCTTTTGTCTGTTTCAAATTTGTGGGGAAGAATGCTCTAAAAAAATGGAAAGGCTCTAGGAATTTTAATGATTTTAAAAAGTGTGTGCCTAGGGGCTGGAGAGATGGCTCACAGGTTAAGAGCATTGCCTGCTCTTCCAAAGATCCTGAGTTCAATTCCAACCAACTACATGGTGGCTCACAACCATCTGTAATGGGATCTGGTGCCCTCTTATTTGTATACATAATAAATATTTTTTTAAAAAGTGTCTGCCTTACATACAAAGAATGTAAATTCTATAAATTACTACAGTCCCAGGTCCTGCTCTAATTCCTAGGAAATAATAGTGTTCAGTAAGTCTTTATCAGCAACTGGCTCAATGGATGTATTTGCTCATTCGTTCATTCATGCATTCATTTGTTCATTCATTCATTCATTCATTCATTCATTTCATGGTACTAAGATAAAAACCAAGGCCTCACCTACAGAACTGCCCCAGACCCAGGAGCAATTTGACTGAAAACCAGAAGCCATTCCCACATTCCCACCTGCTAGAACAGAGACCGAATTGCCGTATCTCAGGTGCGAGGGGTGGGTGGGGTGAGGACTGGACTGTAGAAGGTTGACAGACAAATACGAGGCTAATAAAATTACCCGGGACCTGACTGTGGTGACGGTGGCCGTGAGCATACGTTTGTCAAGGCTCAGTGAATCGTGCACTAAAAATGGGTGCAGATGCTACATACAGGAGATAGATAGTACGGCAAAGCCGATCTTTCTAAAACGACCCTCAGTACAGCCAAGGAGAAGCACAGGCTGCATTAGAAATGAACCAGGTCTTAAAGGGAGGAAAACTATTTGAGCAATGGTGTCAGTCCCTTTGTTTTGACCTGATGCTGTCTTTTTAAAGGCCTCCCATGGGTTTCTTCCATGATTAAACTATCACCTTTTAAGGGCGTGTGAAGAAAGGAAACTTATTTTTATGAAATACCTTGTATCAGCCAGGCTTCAGGTAGATGTCTCACTAATACCTTAACTCATCCTGGAAGACAGGCTTTATTACCGGCACTCTACAGTTAGTGAGCGTGGGTCAGACAGTGTGTTCCTTGCTCAAGGTCACCCAGTGTCTGAGGGTGGAGCCAGAGATTGGCCCCAAGTCTGTCTACTTCCAAAGTCTGGACTTCCCCCTGGGTCTCTCAGAGTGATCTTGGTTGTATGTTTCTGTGGCTGTGCTTTTCCTGTGATATTCTTATTATAGGCTCTGCCTCTAACTTCTTTTCTTCTGATTTCTTCCCCTTTCTTCAAGATTTGGCTAATGGTCCCTTCCCTAACATGCCACCTCCTGATTTTGACTTTGTCCTTTCCTTCAAACTACCATAACATTTAATCAGTAAATGGACTGTTTCAACATCTGATTGTCTTACTTACTGGTTTTATTTCCCTAAAATACCCAAGTTACAACCGCTTACAGCTCGTGGCGGAGGAGGGAGCTCTCTCAAAGAGTCTTAGGCCATTTTCTGTGGTCAATACCACAATACCATAGTCTAGGTGCATTTGGGGAAAAAATAGATTTACTGTGGTTCATGGTCCTGGTCCACAGCGATGTGACCACTTCTTCTTCTTTTTTTTTATTTATTATGTATATATTATTCTGTCTGTGTATGCCTGCAGGCCAGAAGAGGGCACCAGACCCCATTACAGATGGTTGTGAGCCACCATGTGGTTGCTGGGAGTTGAACTCAGGACCTTTGGAAGAGCAGGCAATGCTCTTAACCGCTGAGCCATCTCTCCAGCCCCGATGTGACCACTTCTGATGGTGGCCTTCTTACTAGCAGAGACCTGACACACAGGATAAGGCATTACGTGGTAGGAGATAGTGTGAGAGGCCTCACCCATTGGCCTTTATAGTAGACACATTCTCAGGATGACCCATTTGCCAGTGAGTCTCCTACTGTAAATAGACGAATGCACTCGACAAGGCGGAAGCCTCAAAGCAGGTCCTACCTGCTCCCACCTCCAAATATTTCATAATGGAAGTTAACGTGTTAAGAGACAACATACCTCATTCCAGCCATAACTGTTGGCTGACGCTGGGCAGTGGGTCTGGCTCTCTCTTCAGGGAGCACACGCCAAGGACCAGCTAGGATTTCACCCTCCTGAATCTTAGATTACAGTTCATGCATTAGCTTTATATTTTATATTTTTAATTAAAAAGGTTTTGTGTGTGTGTCTGTGTGTGTGAGTGTGCTTGTCCACTCACACGCATGTGGAGGCCAGAAGTCAATGTCTGGTGTCTTTGCTTGGTTACTTTCCACCTTTATTTCTTGTGACAAAGTCTCTCACCGAACTTAAAGCAAGCACAAAACGCTAGGTCAACCAGCTTCAGGAATCTGTCTTTCTCCCGCATCCCCAGAGTGGGGTTTAGGAGTGAGCTGCCGTGGCAGCTCTCAAGTGGGTGGTGAGTGTCCAGGCTCAAGTGTGCATGCTTGTGCAGCGAGCATTTTACACGTTGCCATCACCTTAACCTTAACCTTCGTTGTTTTTTTAACAGCGTTGTTAAGGTAGAATCCAAAGTTTCTCCAGTCTTAAATACACAATTCAGTGATTTTCTTGTTTTACTAAGTGAGTAGTTGAGTAGCCTTTACCACGGTCCTGTTAAGAACACGTCCTTTGCCCCAGTGAGACCCTTTGTGTCCACTGCAGTCGATCCTTCTCCCCCCACAGCCCCAGGCCACCGCTAATGTTCTTTCTACCTCTGTAGATTCGTCCTCTCCGACCTTTCATGTAAGTAAAATGATGCAATATGTCATCTTCTGCATCTAGTTCCTCTCACAGAGCATGTTTTTGAGATGCAGCCGAGTTGCCACAGGATCATTCCTTCATTCATTTTACCGCTGGGTGATATTCCGTTGTGGACACACCAGTTTATCCAGGCCCAAACTGATGGTCACGGGGATGGTTTGGGTGTTTATAATGTTGTCTTATGATATCTTTGTGAGATAAATATGTCTGTCTTCATTTTACACTTGAGAAGATTAAGAGTTAGAACAGTAATTCTTTGCCCAAGCTAAAAAAAAAAAAAAAAAAAAAAAAAACAACTGGTAAGTCATGGAGTTCAAGGTCTCCAATCCTAACACCCTTGCTCTAAGATGATGGTTGTCAGATCTGAAGATTTTTCTAACCTGAAATTTTAAGAACAAAATCTTTTTGATCTGAAAATAAACTTAAAAGTGTTTTTCTTGTGTGCAAAGGGCATTTTAGAACACCATCAAACATAGTGCCTATAGTTCACAATGTTAGATATTTTTGTTTAACTTTTGTTATGAAAATTGATGTTATATTAGTTTTCTTACCACAAAAAAAAAGTAGTCATAGCATTAATAAAAGAGGTGAGAGACAACTTTGGGAGGTGATGGATCTGAGGCCGGGAGGAGGTGATGTGAAGGTTTACTGATGGAGATGGTTTCACAAGTGTACGCTTGTTCCAAAATTTGTCAGATCATAAAAGTTAAGTGAGTACGGCTTTTCACATGTCAACAAAGTGGCTTTTTTAAAAAAAAAATAAAGTAGGACCAGAAGATATTTCAATGGATAAAGGCACTTGCTGTCAAGCCTGGCTCTCTGAGTTCAATCTCCAGGACCCACCGGGTAGGAGAGAACCACCTCTTACAAGTCCTCCCCTGGCCTTCACATGTGCCGCAGCTGTCTTGACCTCCCCATAAACATAATTTTAAATTTTTTTGAATAAATTAAAAATGCTTATCTCCAGCATCATTTCATAAAACGAGGATACTCTATCACAGAAACTAGAATAAACTCACTTCTGTAGAAAAGCTTGCTAAACTGTAACTATTTTTCTGTAACAGAGCAGGCAAACTCTCATTGAACAGCACTGTTCCCAGCCACTAAGCTACCAAATTAGTAGGGAAAAGAATACGTGCTAAGTTGAGTTCGATGAAAACTTTTAAGCTACATTTAAAAAAAAAAAAAAAGGTATTAGATTTAAAAAAAAATCTCAGCCTCATTTAATCCGTGTCAATTGTCTACAATGTATTTCGGGGGCGGGGCTTATTTTTATAACAGTGTAGCCTTTGCCTTGGTGTCTCCTACAGGAATAGAAGGTTACATCCCATAGCACACCCAGCAATAGCTCAGCCCTAGAGCAAAAATCCATGTTCCAAAGACCCTCGTCTGTAACAGCCCCCAGCCAGGTGAGCCGCTGTTTTCTTTCCCTAGGAACTAGACTGTATTTACAGGCCCCGCCGTGTACATCCAGGGCGGTCCACTGAATCTAGAGTTCACTGCAGCCTGCACAGATACCGAGAGAGAAACGCTGAAGCCGCTGACATTTATTTTGTGGTTTCTCCCCCGGTCCCAGAGGAACAGATGCGGTAATGAGGCTCGGGGAGGGAGGCCAGAGATTGACTCGAGTCCCTCTCCAAGTCATGCCTGCAGGCTGTGTTCCGCTGAGATGTTCACTCTGTCCCTCCCCGGCTCGGGAGCTGTTTGCGCAAGAACAAAAGGACTTCAGTGTCCCTTGCTATTAACCCAACTTCACAAGCATGGAATTTACAGACACACACAAGAATCCATCACGGAAACCTTTCTCCTTGTCATGTCCAGCTGCTGAAAAGGGGGCACGCTCTTGGATATGAATGCTAATTCGAGAAGGCAAGAGAATACACCATCTGAACTGGCGCAAGGGAACACCCCACCCCCCACCCCGTACCCTCGCACCCCGCACCCCCCCACACCCGCCCCTTGTAGGTCACCATCTTGAGAGTTGAGCTTTTGGGGGGAGGATTTACATCTTTTCATAGACTTGGGGAGATTTTGCTAAATTTTATTGTCACCTTGAAAGTCAACTCTTTCCTCTCAATAAATAAAATATACCCATAATGTAAGACCAATAACTCAATCTATAAAGTGACTTAAAAAAAAAAAAAGAACAGAATTGTACTTGAAAGTCAGGAAACAAAGACTATCTGATGAGCTCCAAGCCAGTGGCAGCCACTGGCTTTGCTCGCTGTACCCACCGCCTCCTCATCACACAGCCGTCATTTAGCTGCAGGGTGGATGTGTTCACACCGAACTATTAATCTGTTTCAAAATGCCATAACATTTCCATGAAGAACTTCCTAATTTTTTTTTTCAGAAATTAAATGTCTGTTTAAAGTTCATTCCCTCCTGCTGCAACTAATTGAAATGAGATTTGGTTTATCTTTACGACATGGAAATGGGGCTGAGTTTCAGAATAATAACAATAATGATAACTCGATAGATTCTAGAAGTAGTAGTTAATAATTACAGTAATGTGGGGGAGATTAGATTAGCCTGCTTCTGCCTAAACAGACCCCCAGCACAGGGAGGCACCTGTGAGAGTAAGGCCCAGGGTCTAGCAACAGGGTCCTCTGGGCCCGTTTGTTTTCAACTTTCATATCTGGACATCATAATTAGTGTCCCAAGATGAGTCTCCCTCCTATGACAGAAGGAAGTGTTAGCACACCAGCTGGGGGATGTCTTGGACCCTCGTGGTCACAACGGCAAGGACTTGGGCTAGAGAAGGCACGAAGCAGGGGCTCCTTGGAAAGGTGTTTCCAAAAACAAAGCTAACTGAGGCACTTTCAATGTCACAACAAAATTTTCCAAGTATTGTTTCATTTGATCGTCATTATCTGATAATATTATCAGCCCCACTTTCCGGATAATGTCATCGAGGCCCAGAGAAGTGCCACCATGTCATCATCAAGCTAGTGAGCAGCAGACTAAACATTTAAGGCCGTGCCTACCTGTCTGTGATTTCCCGTTCTTTCTCTTGTCATCCGACCATCCAAATAAGGGATGTGTATTAGGGCTCTGCAGTATAAGGGGAAACTAGCTTCCCCTAAAGCCTTTAAAGATCAAGTTAGCTACCTGCACATTTACCACCCAGAAGACAAAGAGCACCAATTTCCAACTGTTTTTGGTTATGCTACTAACTTATTTTTTAATATGTGATTATGTGATATTTAGCATAATCCCCGCTCATGTGGCTGACGGCCGGCATTCTTTCAGTACCTACTCAAGCAAGATGTGATGTGTTATTTTTCACCTTCATTTTACAAATAAGGGCCATGGCAAGGCCCTGTGTTATCTGACCTCTTCAAAGAGCCGATCGCATATCCCAGCCCAGACCTGGCGCAGAGATCCGTGTTCCTAGGCGCCTACAACTCCCCTGTTTATGGGTCACATCCTCTATTTCATATGTCCTTCCCATCTCACCCCCTTTGTCTTGCCTAAGTGTTCAGGTCCTTGCTTCAATAATGGCATCTCTCTGGGGTCTTCCTGAGGTTCTGACATGGTTAATCACACCTTGGGATAGGCTCTCGGAAGCTCCGGGCTCTTCCCTCTGGGAATACATCTTAACTCTGTAAAATTAACTTGTTCAAAGACCGTATGGGGTCTAGAGTACATGTGCTACATGTATGTTCAAGGACTGTGTTGGGTCTAGAGCACCTGTGCTACATGTATGTTCAAGGACTGTGTTGGGTCTAGAGCACCTGTGCTACATATATGTTCAAGGACTGTGTTGGGTCTAGCGAACCTGGGTTACATGTATGTTCAAGGACTATGTAGGTCTAGAGAACCTGGGTTACATGTATGTTCAAGAACATACATGTGTTACATGCATGTAACCTTGGGTTCCATCCCCAGAACTGCTAATATAGTCTGTCTTTTGCTATATAGGATCACTATCAGAGCAGTGACTCTATTTGCATTATTTATCAATATGACTGAAGGTATGAATGAGGAACGTTGTTGTTACTACAACACATGTGTGTTGATATAAAAATGAATGGGGAAACTAGATTTAGCAACACAAATGACTAAAAAGAAAAATCAAGATTTCTTTACTCAAATGTGATAGGCTAAGCCAAGAATGAAACAAAATTTGGGGGACTGATAATAGTAGAGCGTGCATGTATTGGGGGACGGGAGGAGTGAGTGTCAGTCTGCGTACTAGCTGGCCCCGAACTCACCATCTTCCTGAGTGCCAGAATGCAGGCGTGGTCCAGGTTGAAAACAAGGTCCCTCATGGATCGCACAGTGACCACGCCAGTTAAGACGACAAACCACACCCTGGAGCCCACTCCTCCTCCTTACTCAGTGATCTATTCCCCCAAACACAGCACCTAGCAATGGGTTTCAGTAAGGGGTGGGATATCTCTGTTATAGTCTTCACCTGTGGGTTGTCTTCCCGCCCTAGGTAAAGAGCATCCTAGGAATAGGGTGGTCACTGGCTGTAAACGGGGCTTTCAAAATTGTAGGTATTCCATATGTTTTTATTGAACAGAATTGGAGAAATTCTTAGAAGGTCAATTCTCTCCATTTTCTTTAGCACATACTAACCAAGAAATACTGGCTTTAGATGCTAAGATGGCAAGCCACCTGAGCTGTTTGCACTGGGTGTGTGTGAACCGGCTTTCCTCTGCATATCCCATGGTTGACCAGCTGCCTGGGCCTCATTCTGCCCTCCCTGCTTTCCTGATCAAATAACACAAGAAGGGCCATGGTTGTCCCCCCCATAACAGTGGGAAGGAGCTGAGAGCTTCTTTCAGTCCCAAAGGAGATCAGTAGTTGATAACTTCTTTAGTGTGTGTGTGTGTGTGTGTGTGTGCGCGCGCGCGCGCGCGCGCGCGCGCGCGCGAGGGTCCACCTATGTGTACATGCGCTTGAATCCTCGAAAGAAGATTTTTGAGTCTTCATCTACCATTCTCTGTCTTATTCCCTTGAGACAGGGTTTCTCGCTGAACTCAAAGCTCCATTTCTGACAGGCTAGCTGGTCAGGGAACTCGTGGAATCCTCCTGCTTCTGCCTGCCAATTCTGGAATTACAGGCACCAGCCATGGCTAGCTTTTTAAAAGTGTGTTTTTTGGGGATTCAAACTTAGGTCCCGGTGCATACACAGCAAGCGCTCTTACCCGCTGAGCTGCCTCTCCAGCCCCTCGTCATTTTATAACAGGGAGAGACTTAGGCTTGTTGCCTCAGCTAACTCTGGAAACCTGGGAATTTGACTGGCCCAATTTTCACAGCTATCCGGAGGTGATGTTTATTAAATGCCTGGTGCTCCAGAGAGAGCACTGCTGTACAAATGTGTCATGTTGCTGGAAACACAAGCAAGGTGGAAATCAGATTCCATCTCCTGGTAAAACCCAAGCCGAGGTAGGTGACTGCTGCAAGCTTCATCTGCATGAGCGGATGCTTTTCGTCGCCCCACCCCCCATGCCCAGGGAGCCTCACCACAGAGACTGTGTGCTAAACAGGCCGGGGTTTGTCCGTGAGTTGCAAACTCATGCGTTGCAGGTGACATCAAATTCTGAAGACAGAAAAAGAGTAGGCGTGGACGCAAAGGAGGGAAAACGGAAACAACAGCGCTGAAAGCAGTGAGTGAGACGCCATGGTGGGAAACTGCCCTTTGCTCTCCGCCCAGGTGCAAAGGCTCCAATTACGTGCACCAGCTTTTACCTCCACCACGGTCAGCCTCTCAATCGCCTCACCCCTGTCTACCATCTCTTCTGCAGACACAAGAATCTCTAAAATGTCTCCCTAATCTCATCAGCCTCACTGTATCTAAGCAGCTCCCTTAGGAAGCCCGTAGTATGGACCCCACGCTCCTCCGCGATCTGTCTCCACCCATCCCCTCTCCTCTCTTCCGGACATGCTCCATACTCTGGCTATAACCACCCTTACAGTCTCTGGAGACTTTCTATACCTTGGTGTAGACACCCCCGCCCTCCGCCCCGCTCCACCTACAATCTTGTGCTAGACTTTCACCCACTCAACTCATTCAGAGTTTCGCGATCTGCCTCCAACAGTGGTCATGGGTATACTTTGCTTCTACATGGAATTAGATTCGCCAGACAAAGACTTCTTTTATTCAGCAAGTATCAGACCGCCAATGGCATACCACACGGAAGGCTGAGGCAGGACTGTACATCCCATACGGCCGTTGCCATGCCTTCCACTCATGCCCAGGGACTCTCTGCATGCTCATGGCGTGGAAGCAATGCTACACAACCGCCAAGCCATTTCGTTATGATCTTCTGAAATAATTTACTTTACCACAGTCCTTCAGGATCCAAGACACAAAGAGAGGCCATGTAGATGGTCTGCTCTTTAGTCCAAGTGGATACTCCTCTTTGAGTCCCCTCTGACCAAATACCAAACAGCAGACATTCAGACCTGCCAGATGAATCTCCCTGACAACAAGAAATAAAGATGAAGCACGCCTGCTGTGGGAAGCAGATTTCCAAGGACACCATGCGTGGGGCAGACTCTGGAAGCATAAAGAAATGGCTGGTGGGGCTGGACAGATGGCTTAGCTGTTAAGAGCACCTGCTACTCTTCCTGAGGACCTGGGGTTGGCTCCCAGCACCAACACATCAGCTCACAACTGTCTGTAACTCCAGCTCCAGGGGATCTGACTCCATCTTCTGGCCTTCTCAGGCACTGCATGCATATGGTACACTTAGCTGCAAGCAGGCTATACACGGACATAACATAAAACATGAAAATAAAAAATATATGCTGTACACACTCAATCATTATTTAACAAAAGTATGTCTATTTCTCTTATATTTAGTTCCATGATGAAGTTATTTCTCACAAATCAGGTAATAACAGTATTTCATATATATTTAGAAAAAATAACAAGAGCAAATAGCTAGTATTTTTTTGGCACTGAGTTTGAGTTGTTTTATGCAGCAGGCACCTGAAGCATGTAAGCTCTAAAGACAAGGATCTGGTCATTGCATCCTTCTTCTTGTCATAGAAAAATAGGAAAATAAACTGATAAAACATGGCGCATTTCTATCAGAACACAATCGCTTGGATACAAAGAGGGTTGATGACTTCTGGTGGTGACTGGAATTTAGATGGAAATGTCTAAATGGTCCAGATATTTTACCACAGATGGGAGGTATACTGTCCGGTCCGTCAGAACAGGCGTGGACTGCAGCTCTCCAGCGTGCCTTGTGTGCCCTTGGGCGGGCATTCTCTGCTCAGTTTAGGTACCTGGGGTCTATTTGCATGATCTGCAATGCAAAGCAAGGTGAGATGGCCCCGTGGCAAAAGGCACTTTCCAACAAGCCTGATGACCCGAATTCAATACCTAGAACCCACATGGTAGAAAGAGAGAACCAACTTCCAAAATCTGCCCTCTGACCTTCACACCTGTGCAGTGGCACACACATAAATAAACAACAAACAAATAAATACATTCATACATATATACATACATGTAATTTAAACATTTTAAAAGAAACACGAAGTCTAGTATACTGTGGTTCCTCTTTTATTGATTTATTTAACCTTTTGATAGAAAAATTCTCACTGAGCACCGGTTGCAGGAGACCCTGCAGAGATGTGGCTCTCTGCACACCCTTCTTCAGGACCCTCCCATGCTGAGAGAGCTAGGCCAGATCAGGGAGAGTTCTAATCCACAGCAGGCTGTGTGTGTTCTGTATGCATTTCCCTGTCACTACGTGAGGCTTCAGAGGAAGGGAAGAAAGAAAAGCTAAGATGAGCGGAAGGCTTCTGGGGACCTTGGGAATGCAGTGGAATCCTGAAGAACAGCTAGAGATAGCCAGGGGTCAACTTACACATTGGAACACCCCCTAGCATACAGCAGGTGGAATGGGATGTGGGCACCATCCCTCCCCCACCACACCCCCACATCGGCATACACCCATACAGTTAATTGAATATGGCTCAGGGATTCCAAGAAACCCCTCAGTACATGTAGCCACTGCTGAGGCGGTGAGCAGCAACACCCAGCAGTAAGCTTAGCATCTCAGGACATGGTGCTCATACCAGTTGTCTTCCAATACAGATGCTCAACCCCAAAGCCCACACATGAGCAAGAAAGAGAGTTGGGATAAAGATCTTTAGGAGCTCTGCAGGGAAAATGCCCTGCAGTCAGAGTTTTCTTAGGGCCACCAGCACACAAATAATGACACAGAGACTTATTATGGACTCTGAGAGCTCGGCCTTAGCTCCCACTAGCTCTTATAACTTAAATTAACCTGCTTTTATTAATCTGTGTTTTACCATGTGGCTTTTTACCTTTCTCTTATTCTCTATGTCCAAATTCTTCCACGTCTCATTGGTGTCTCCTCTGCACCTCAATTATCCTTTCCTACTTCCTCTCTGCCTGGAAGTCCCACTTATACCTCCTGCCTAGCTATTGGCTGTTCCGCTCTTTGTTAAACCAATCCCAGCAATATATCTTCACACAGTGGACAACTATCCCACAACAACGCCCCCTTTCATCATGGCTCCACTCTTCCTCGTGCTTAGACTTACAGCATATTTAGGGCGTCTGAGATGGCACTCTTGGGGGTGGGATATTTTCCAGTCTATTGGATCAGCCTGATATCCAGACTGCACTTTTCTCCAAAACCTCAACTCCTTTTGCTCCTTCTATAACTTCTCCTGACTGAGCACTTTGTTTCGGGTTGGTGTGCATCTCAGTATCAAACGTGATCTGCCCGTCCTCTTGTGGTGAAGTGAGAGCCGCCTCTTGAGCTACTTGCTCTGTCCAGACTCATGCTGTGGATCATCCTACAGAACCTTCTCCATGTTTCTTCCATTGTGCATGGAGGACTAGGAAGGGACGTGTTCCAGCCCCCATTCTTCCCATTGCCTTTGGCGTTGCCCAATTGCCGCTGCTGCTCATGGGTAGCTCCACCCAGGAACTGTGGCGGCCAGGGGACACTGGCAGGGGCTGCTCTGCTTTCTTGCAGCTGTTGTTATTATTGTTGTTGTGCAGGGGCTGTAGCAGCTCGACTAAGAGAGACACAGCGGGGACACTGGGAACGGTGCAGCTCCAGCAAGACCATTTCTGGCTCTCAGGCAGCCCTTACGTGCTCTTCACAAGGTCATTCGTTAGCCCTGTCGCACACCCAGGAAAATGCTACCAACTTTGAAGTTACGGAGGCTGAAGAGATGACTTAGTGGTTGAGTTGTTATTCCAGAGGACCTGGGTTCGATTCCCAGTACCCACATGATGGTTCACCCATCTGTATCTCCAGTTCCAGGAGATCCGATGCCCTCTGTGAACACCAGGCACACATATGACGTTCATACACACATGCAGACAAAACATGAATATAAACAGAATGTAAAATAGATAAACCTTTAAAAATTGTTTAAAATGTAAAGTTATGCGATTTTACATTATCATGGGAATTGATTATTTTTCCATTTAAAAGGGTAAAAACAATTCTTATTTCATGCACTACACAAAAACAGCTAGCTAGCCCAGTTAGCCAGCTCCACTCTGAACCAGGCTGCTTCCCAAGTTCTGAACACTCTTGAACCTGTCCCTACAACACACATCACATATACTACACACATGAGCACACACGCATGCACACGCATGCATGTCCACAGACACACACACACACACACCGCTGCAGGTGGAAGGAATGGAGATCCAAACAGCAGGATTTCAGATTCTGGCAAATAAATGACATCACAGCTCTGACGTTGTCCCTGCAGGCTGTGGTGTCTCTCTCTGAAGCCTTCTCCACACATGGACACCCATGAAATCTCAGTGTCCCACAGTCCCAACATCTCTCCTCCAACCGTAAGTCACTTCCAAGGAATGTCTAGATCATGTCAGGATTAAGTAAGGCACCAAATAATAAAGCCGGTCCATTCCAGGAGGGCAATTATCTCATGCGCTAATGAAAGAGCACTCACAATTCATAGCAAAATCTCATCTGGTATATTCATTATAGCCCAAATTAAGATAAGTGAAACTTGCCTGGTCCTCTTATTAAGCCAGACAAATGACTACATATATTTTCCAGAGAGGAGGCTGTTTAGAGGAATGGATCTCTATATTTTACAAATGTCCTTTCCATTTCCTTCCTAGCGGGGATATTCAGAAATTCTGTGTTGCTGGAAGTCATAGGGCTCAAGTTGCTTTAGGTCTTCCCCAAATGAGGCGTTGCTTGACATCCAGCATGAGGCAAGATCTGAGAAAAGCTTCCACAGATTGGTGAAATTCTTTCTACATGAATATGCAATGCAATCTCCTTATTGAATAAGAACAGATGATTCCCCCCCCCAAAATGAGTGCAATAAAGAGGCATAGAAAGAATAAATAATTCTAATAGTGTTCTTTAATTCTTCTTGTAATTTTCCAAATTCCAGAGCGATGGCAACACAGTGGGCCTATTCTACAGACCGTTCCAAAGTGTTTGTGCTGGAGAGGGAAACCCAGGGGGCCAGTGCTTTTAAGCAGCCCCAAATGCAGAAAATGCACTGCATTTCGGAGCAAAATAAAAAGCCATTATTTCATCATATTTTGTCTACTTTACTTCTGCTTGTATTCGACAGACATTTCTGGAGCTCCCACTACTGAGCCAGGAATTGTGCTGAGTGCAATCAGGCATCCAGGAGAGGCAGGCTTCACCCTGAAGGTGCCCACAGCTACATTAGGGAGGTGATACAAAGATGTTTATTAAGCTGGAGGCACCGATCGTGCGTCTGGCACTGTTCTCAATAGCCAGATTGCGCCATCCTGTTTGTTACCCCAAATTCTAGTGATGTACCTGAAAGATGCTATTTTTAGTTCTATTTTACAGTTGAGAAACTGAGGCAGAGAGAGAGAGAGAGAGAGAGAGAGAGAGTTAACCTTCACTGTCAACTTGAGTGGATTTAGAATCTCCTAGGAGGCATACCTGAGGGAGCAAGACTCACCCTGAACATGGGTCTGTGGATTGGAGTCCCAGACTAAATAGCACATGAGAAAGTCAGCTGAGAGAGCTCTTGCTCTATTTACCGGCCCCTGAGATGGATCAAGCCCCTCCCTCCGCAAGCCTTTCCTGCCATGATGCCAACAGAAAACCTTCTCTCTCTCTCTCTCTCTCTCTCTCTCTCTCTCTCTCTCTCTCTCTTTAAATATTTATTTATTATGTATACAATATGCTGTCTGTGTGTATGCCTGTAGGCCAGAAGAAGGCACCAGACCTCATTATAGATGGTTTTGAGCCACCACGTGGTTGCTGGTAATTGAACTCAGGACCTTTGGAAGAGCAGGCAATGCTCTTAACCTCTGAGCCATCTCTCCAGCCCCCCGCCTTCCTCTCATTATCATCTCAAGTGTTCCCCAGATCTCCCATCTGCATCACCTTACGTGTGCCGTGCATGTGTGTTGTGCTGAGAGACTGAGGAAGTGGACAGATGGAAAGTGGGCAGGCCTTCATGAGGACAACTTGAAATATTTCTTGTTAGGTTTTATCAGGCTGGATTCCATTATCCTCAATCATTCCTTAAACTCAATTTCTTACTTAAAAGTTTTAAACTAAGGGGAAAAGAAAGAAACAGTAAAAGGTCAGGGAGGATGGCTCAAGAGGTAAGAAATCGTGTCGCGTGTTCGAGTTTCGCATCTGTTGCCAAGAAATACCAAACAATCAGAACAAGTTGAGTGAGGCAAGGGTTTATTTGGCTTACACTTCCAGGCTGTAGTACACCTGTCTGAGAGAAGCAGCTGTAAGAAGGTGAAGGCAGGCCTGCTTGCTGGTCTGCACGTCATCACCCCGAACCTGGGGATTCACTCACAGCAAAAAGTGCATCTGAAACCTCAAAGACTGCTCCTGATGCTCAGGTGGTGCTCAACTAGCTTCCTCATAGCCCTGCCCAGGGGACGGTAACACCCACAGTGGGCTGGGCCCTCTATGCCAGTTAGCAATCCCACACAGATAAACCCTCCAGCCAATTTCATCTACGGAACCCATCAACTAAAGCTCTCCTGTTAGGTGATATCTATGCCTAGCTGACAAGTAAAGCTACTAAGGATACTGTACAAGCATGCGGACCTGAGTTCAAATCCCTGGCACCCATAGAAAAATCCAAGAAATGTTTAAGAAGAACAAACTATTATTACCCCATCATCTACACGAGAGGCAGGAAGTTCAGTAAGGTTTGCTCACTAGTTCACATAGCGAGAGGCCATTGTTCAGTTATGTGGTCTAACTTGATCGCCTGTATCACCGTGCCCTGAATCCAGAGGGAAGCAGGGATGCTATGCAAAGGAGGGGATGCTAGGAAAGCTGCCGAGGAAGTGAGTTGCTGGGGTTTGAGCCCCATAGAATCAGGGAGCTGAGACATCTGGCCTCCCTGAAGAACACATCTGTTAACACATCCTCTGAAATGCTGGGTGAGGAGATTGAAGTACGCCTGAAGTATACACCGTGCTATTTCTCGCTAGCCCCACCACATAACACATAAGAAATAAAGGACCAGAAGTGAGGAAAATCAGATCTCATGTCCCAAGAAAACAAAGCGAAGGGTAGATGCACCATCCACACCCAACTGTTATTATATTTTACTTTATTGTGTATAAATGTATGCGGACGTGAGTGCAGGTGCCCGCGGGAGCCAGCAGAGGGCGCAGATTCCTGGAGCTGGAGTTACAGGTGATAGTGAGCTGCCAGTGTGAATGCTGGGGACCAGACTTACGTCCTCTGTAAGAGCAGAATGTTCTCTTTGTTTATTAGATATGCTCCCTCCTATCTTTGTAATTGTCCCCATTTCCTGAGAATAATAAGCTCCATTTTATAGCAGAAAAATCGACATTAGCATTCTTGAAAAGTGAGCATTCATAGTGGGTCACACACTCTGATGGGGACTCAAGTCCTGTAATTAATACCTAAAGGAGGTCAGAGAGATCACGGGAAACCGTGCAGAAACACCGGGATAAATAATCAAGGTGACAGAGAGTCCATGGCATTGGGGAAGGGGAAGGTGTCTGCTGTGGCCGGAGTGTTCATCAGCAGAGGAGAATATTAAATGGGATGATGAGGAAGAGCCACTAAATGAGGACTTGAATCAGTATTTATTGAAGAAGACAATAGGGAAGTTCCTGTTCCAAGGACACATTTTATGGCAAAGCAGAGAATGGCCTTGACAGAGAGTCTTCCGTCTCTGAGGACAAAGGTATGGAGCAAGTTGAGGGACTCTGTGCAGTAAATCACCCGGGCAGATGGCGTTCGTCCATGGGTTCTGAATGAGACAAAGTGGATAATCTGGAGTTCAGAGACAGAGATCTATAATGGATGCTTTAAAACAGGTAATATCCCTAAAGATGGTGAAGCCGTTAATATGGTATTAGGGGTTTGTGGGGGGGGGTATGCCTTGTTTGTTTGTATACTTTGTATAGAGGAAAGGGATATTTCTTTTCTTTCTCTTTTTGTAAAACAGGACTCAAGAGAAGTCCATTGATTAAACAAAAAACGGGGACAGGGAATTAGGCAATAGGAGAAGAGCACTGGAAGATAAGAGAGCAAATTCGAGACACAACGGAGAAGATTATGCTTATTAATCTTTCGACACACAGAGCTATGCCAGTGGGGAAGGAGGAATGATATGAACGTCATTCCTTTGTGCCGAATAGAGTAAAACCAGAGACGCAAATGCTAGCAGAAGCCATCCTTAAACCAATGCCATGCCACACTCTCAACCGGTTGCCTGCCTAAAGCGTGACGTCAGAGCCCTGCCGGGTGCCCCACCTCCTCTGCCTCCACGGCAGGCAGGACGGCTGCTGTAGGGGCACGAAACAGCAACGAGCAATGCTCCTGCTTTTCTTACCGCCTCTAAAGACAATCATTATTCCTGGAATGACAATTTGTAAGCTCAATCTAATTACAGCCAAATTGATTAAGAGACACATAATCTCCAGATTAGCATTTGGGCAAATGCTGCTTAACTTAGCCACCGAGGATTCGGAGGAGGAAACAGCTGTGCTCTTCAGGAAATTGTTTGGAATCAAAGAGGGGAGTCTGCCAGCCAAACTCAACCTTAGCAAATGCCTTGGCATCGTCTCCGTCTTATTTGAACTCCCGAGCTGGAGATTTCCTGAGATCAAATGCTTTAATGACAGGGTTCCTGGGACTGTGGGGAAGGCAGCCAGAGGCATTTCTGATGCCATGGTTTGGGGCTCTACCCTTCTTAGTAGGGAAGTTGACTGAATTTTCTGAGCCTCAGAAGATCCGACCTCCAACTACAGTTGCCGGTCACCACACACTGGTTGCTGGGAGCAACGAGTGACCATACAATGTTTCTAGCGCATGCCTTGGCAACTCGGAGCTTTCAATGCTGATTCCTTTCTCTCCTTCCCTTGGATGTAGGACTTTCAAAAACTTTTTAATGATACAATAGTCAAATTATTGAGAAAAAATGAATTTTTTTCCTTTATGTTTCATGTCATGTAACATACTCTTAACAAAAAGCCCAAGAATAATGATGGGGGAAGAGTGTCTGAGTTAGGGTTTCTGTCGCTGTGATGAGACACCATGACCATGGCAACTCTTATAAAGAAAACGTTTCATTGGGGCTGGCTTACCGTTTCAGAGGTTTAGTCCGGTATCGTCACAGAGGGAAGCATGGAGGTAAGCAGGCAGACACAGTACAGGAGAAGGAGCTCAGCATTCTGTGTCTGGATTAGCAGGTAAAAGGCAGTGAATGCGTCTCTGGGCCTGGCTTAGCATCTGAGACCTCAAAGCCCACCCTCACTGACATACTTCCTCCAACAAAGCCACACCTACTCCACCAAGGCCACACCTCCTAATAGTGGCCCTGTGGACCAGGCATTCAAAAACGTGAGTCTCTGGGGGGCCATTCCTGTCCCAACCACCACAAGGTGGAAATGTGAATATTTTTTGTACACTCTCCATATAGGTTAACCTGGTCAGTGTTTAGTAAGTTAGTGAGGGAGCAAAAAAATAAAACCCTGGAAGTGAAACTGTAGGGGCTTCTGGTATGTGACAGGTATTCCCCATACCAATTGTGCAACGTTACATTCTTTCGTGTGACCACACATCCATATGTGTGTAACCTTAAGTCTCAGCTCCGCTCCCTACTAAGTGGCCTTGAATGAATCGATCAACTTCTTCACGCCTGAGTGTAAATATCCTTAAAATGAGGAAAACAATAGTATTTACCTCAGAGAGCTGTTAGATAAATGAGTTCATACCTGTGAGATTTTCAGCATGGTGCCTGTTGAGCAAACACTGATTTGACCTTAGCTTAATAATCATGATAATGATAGCAACAGTAATAATATTCCATTGACATCAGCGCTAAGACTGCACTTAGCAGTTGCTCAGTAAATACTACCTATTACTTCTTAGGTTTAAAAAAACAGTAAAAGACAGCTTCTTTATGAGGCTTATTCCACACTCTCTCTGGATGGAGCCAAAATAAATGAGCACCCACTCCGATTTCATTTTACAGACTTCCCAGTCAGAAAGGAACACATTCCTTGTCTCTGACTCTCTTTGGAGCCCACAGTTAGCTGGTCAGTGCTCTGGAGTGGGCCGATGGGCTGAGCTCCTAAACACAGCACTTCATCAAATCCCTCTTTGCCGTCTCCCTTTACTTCTGTGGAACACCGAGTGAGTGCCGGCCATTGCCTACAGGTTCTCTCTCCCTTCCTCACCTTCTAGCCCTTTTCCTGCCATTCTTTCCAGGGCACACAGGGGTTCCCCACCAAAAGCTCCTGCAAAGATGCCCCCTCGCCACCTCTGCCCAGGCTAGCGGGCTGCCTCAGCTGCCCCCTGCCCTCAACTCACCTCCACTCCACAGCTCTCGGAGCAAGCTAATTGTCTGAAGGTGGCTTGATTGAAAATGAATGTTTTGGCCAGGTGGTGGTGGCTCAGGCCTTTAATCCCAGCAAAGGCAGCCTGATCTCTGAGTTCGAGGCCAAACCTGGTCTACAGAGAGAGTTCCGGGACAGCTATGGCTACCCAAGGAAACCCTGTCTTGAAAAAATAAAAATTAAAAAAAAAGAAAATGAACTTTTACAAATTATGACTCATAAACCAAAATACACACACTCTGAGGTGCTGTGACAAACACAGATTATATGTTCGATCTGTTCTTTGTCTTTCAAGGGCTTGTTATCCAGCTGCGGAAGGGAAGATACCGAGAGGGCTCAGAGGATTGCATCACTAACCTGCTGCTTCTGAAAAGGCGCCTCCATCTATCTGAGAATGGAGACTTGGAGGCAGGAAAAAAAATGAAAGAAAGTATAATAAAAAGTTGGAGTTCTCAAAGTACAAAAATACTGTAAAATTCCCTTTAACCGGGTTAATAACTTCCCCCAAATTTATAATTTTATACATATTTCATGCTAGCTGTAGAGTAGGTTACCGCGCTGGACTGTGTGCTATCTTCTTATGAATACTATTTAAAATACATATTCCCATAAGTGACAAAGTTGGGACTCAATATTTCAATACTAATGGCTTTCAAAAAGTTACAGGATCTTAGAGCTGATTCAGTCATTGCAGAATTCAAACAGAGCCAAACCCATCCAGCTCCTTTGTAGGAGTGCCCAGGACATTTCAGATAGGAGCGCTGTTTTAACTCTTAACTGTTTGATCAGTCTGCCGGTGAAGCCAGTTTTCTACTGTGGAGAGCCACCTCGCTCTTGATGTGGGATGCCCTTCTGTAGGCTGTGAATATGTGTTGCTTTTATTGACTGATGAATAAAGCAGTTTTTGTATGCAGGGCAGAATACAGCTAGTTGAGAAATCCAAACTGAATACAAGGAGAAAGAAGGCAGAGTTAAGAGAGATATAAGCAGCCACCAGCGAAGCGAGATGCGAGGTAACGCCACGACCACATGGTAATACATAGATTAATAAAAATGGGTTAATTGAAGATGCATAAGCTAGTTAGTAATAAGCCTGAGTCATCTGCCAAACAGATTGTAATTATATTAAACCTTGAGTGATTATTTGGGAACTGGCAGGTGGGAGAGAAACCTCCAGTTACAATGCACAGAGTTCTGGGCACACACTGAGTGCTCAGACCTAGTATTGTTACTACTATTATCTTACAAGTACTGCTATTGTTTGCTCACCAACATTCCCTGCACCAACGGCTTGGCACATAAACACAAGGTTGTAGGGCTTATCCTAGACCAGAGGCTCTTAAATGGAGTCCAAAGACTTTTGATGGTGTGAACCCAGTGCCGATAATTTATATCTTTATTTTCATGGATTCCTATTGAAATTTAGAATCTCCTTCACTTGTAAGTATAAATGATGAGCCCCTCTGACTGTAATAGTAGGTGTGATTTTGTCATAGACGTTTCCATTTTATCTCAACGTATTGCAGGACTATCATTTATGATCACTGAATCCTTAACACTGCATCTTGTGTTTAAGGCATGACAGAAGAAGCATACCAGACACTATCTCACACATTCAGGGTATTCCTATGTTCATAGCTGTGGGTATGCTGCACACCAGACAAAAATGATATACATAAACGCTTCTTTTGTAATTTTGTTACATTCCCTTAAAAACGTGCTAGCTAGCTGGTCACTCTGGTGCACACCTGCAGTCCCCACGCTCAGTTGGATCAGGCAATCAAGGCCATCCTCGGCTGCATAGTTAGTTGAATATTAGTCTCGAACACAGGGTCTCTGTCTCAAAAACAAAAGAAAAGCGTTCCACAGAGAAGATGACATCAGGGGTCACTGTACAGATCATCAGGTTCATGGCACAAAAAAAAGTGTTGGGAGCCCCCAACCTAGCCATTCAGTTGCAAAGCCGTTCACCCTGTCTCTTGTACCTGAGACGTTGCTCCTCTTCTTCCTGCTGGTCCATCCTTTGCTGCATGAAGGATCTTCTTCATGCACACTGCCTTCCCTCTCCATAGCTTCAGAGCCTCTTGCTGACCTGGACCTACTTGGGTAGGGTAGGCTGGCTGCCCATTGAGCCCTAGGAGTCTACCTGACTCTGCTTTCCCAGGGTTGGAATTACCGTGTGCACCACTACACCTGGATCGTTAAGGTCTTAGGGACTGAACTCAGGTCTTTGTGCTTCCAAGGCAACTCCTTTCTGACTGAACTATCTTCCCAGACCTGGCATGGGAATTTTGATGATGTTTCACTGAATCTGTAGATTTCTTCTGCTACTGGAGCCATTTTGACTCTCTTCCTTCTTCCAATCCATATGCAAGGGAAGACTCTCCATCTTCTAGTGTCTTCGATTTTTTTTTTACTGTTTTAACATTTTCATTGTGGAGTTCTTCCATTCCTTGCTTAGATTTACCCTCCCCCACCTCTTTTGAGGTCATTAATAATAGGATTGCTTTCCTTAGTCCCTTCTCAGCGTGTTTACTGTGGGTGCATGGGAAAGTTATTGGGGCTTGTATCCGGGTTGGTATACTGACGCTTTGATGAAACTGTTTATCAGCTCTAAGACCTTCTAGTGGCACCTCTGAGGGCTCCGACGTATCCAATTATATAATTTGAAAATAAGGACGCTTGGATTTCTTTCCTTACTGTTTGTGTCCCTTTTGTGTGCCTGCCTTGTCTCACTTGCTTAGCTGTGACATCACTCTATTGAATAAGAGTAGACAATGTAGGCACACTCTTGCCTTCCTGACTTTAGTAGAAGTGTTTCACTTTTCCTCCATTTACTATGACGTTGGCTGTAGGATTGTCATAAATAGACTTTATCAGATCGAGATATTATCCTTCTGTTCCCAGTCTCTCCAGGGTCTTTTTGTAATCAGGAAAGGACTTTGAATTTTATCAACAGTTTTTTCTACATCTACTGAGCTGATCATGTGACTGCTGTCATTGAGTCCATTGTGTGATGTAGCACATTTATTGATTTGCATGTTGCCACCCTATGTCTGGGATAAAGCCAGCCTGATCATGCTGTTTAATGTTTTCTCAGAGTTCTTAAGTTAAATT
The DNA here is from genome assembly GCF_014885135.2 of Alexandromys fortis. Taxonomy (NCBI): domain Eukaryota; kingdom Metazoa; phylum Chordata; class Mammalia; order Rodentia; family Cricetidae; genus Alexandromys; species Alexandromys fortis. Next base: position 12,464,610 of record NW_026067908.1, on the reverse strand, counting down.
TGCCATTGTTTCATTGAGAATTTTTGCATCTGTGTTTATCAGGAAGTTAGTCTATAGGTTTTGTTTTGTGTTTTTCTGGGTTGGGTATAAGTCCAGCATGTAAATTGAGCCTGGAAATGGCTCTTCCTTTTCTATTTTTGGAATAGTTGTGAATCATTGGTGTTATCTCTCTCTGAAGGCCTGGGGGAAAAAAATCTTCCAGTGAATCCATCTGGGTCTGGACTTTTTCTTTAATTGGGAGATTATTTTTATTACTATTACTATTCTATTACTCATTGCTTCTTTAGATCTGTTTAAATTGTTTATCTCATCTTGGTTTAGTTTTGATATATCACACATACCTTCTTCAACCCCTCAGGTCATGGTTACTGGGTTTTTTTCCCCCACTCTGTCTCATAGTATAGCTATAAGTACATTCAGTGTCCAGGCATCACGACCCACTAAAGGAACAAGCTGAAGGGTCAGGAAGGGCAGAAGACCATCAGCCCCAGGAAGTTTCTCAGCAGCAGCAATGTGCAAATGGACCCAACCCTCAGCCTCAGCTTCCTCCAAAGACAAGAGAAACACAGCTCCCTCCTCCTCTTCTTCCTTCTCCTTCCCCTCCCCCTCCCTCTCCCCTCCCCCTCCCCCTTCCCCCCTCCCCTCCTCCTCCTTCTCCTTCTCCTCATTCGCTTGGGGAAATTATCTGTAATATCCAAGAATGAGAGACTTGTTCCTGCCATTTGTTCTCTAAAACAGAAATGATGTCCATGAGGATAGAGGCCACCACACACACACACACACACACACACACACACACACACACACACACGTCTCCCAGCTCTCTCTAGCGCACACCGCAAGGGCCTGAACGTTTCCACAGGGAGTGCTGAGCTGATCTAAGTCTAAGAAAAAGTTAATGGTTTAACTGCTTTAGCAACATGAAATCGTCTTTTTTTCCTGAGTGTGCATGACAACAGAAAACACAGTGACGTATCTGGGGCGCGTGCTGATGTGCAGACACGGCACCGACAGCCCTGCCCAGGGCTCCTTTCACAGCTGTGATGAAACGCCAGCACTGTGGAAAAGCACGCCTAGCCTTGTCAGAAGAATGCTTTTGAGGGTGGAGACCTTGGGGGAAAAGCCCCTGAGAAATAAGCGTTTCACTTTGGGTATGCCTTCTCTGCCCACAGCACCTGCCTATACATTACTGTGATCAACTCTAGGGACTATACGTTGCACTAAAACTCCACATTATATAATCCACCGTGGTCTGTATATGAATAGCTAATAAGAGAAATAGAGAATGCCTATCCCAAAATCACATTTGTTTTTATTTCTTTCTACTTTGTCTCATAATATAATTAGAAGTATACCCAGGATCCAGGCATTAAGAGTATTTAAAGGGCACAAGCCAGAAGCAGAATCCTCCACTACTCCCCTTACCTGAGCCAAACTACCCCACCTAGGCAGTACCCAGTATCCACTACCTTATCACTTATCTGAGTCAGTACCCCTTCCCTGTCCCACTTAGACTCCACTGTCCCACCTACCCAGCACCCCACACACAATATTCCTGTACATCACAGCATCTTTATATAGAAAGAGGGCTTAGTAAATAAATACTTGTTAATGAACGACGAATAGACGCCTGTGTGCATTATCAGTCTCTTTTGGGCTTCTCAGAAACTCTTTAATTGGAATTTTTATTTTTGAAGTTAAGTGTATGTAATGCCTGCATGAGTTTATGTGTGTGGTATGCATGCAGGTGCCCTCAGAAGCCACAAGAGGGCATTGAATCCCTGGGACCTGGGGCTATGGAAAGTTGTGAGCTGCCTGACATGGTTGCTTGGGATTGGACCCAGCTCCTCTGTAAGAGCAGTAAGGGCTCCTAACTGCTGAGCAGTCTCCCCAGCCTCCAAGGCAGGTTTCTTGACTGTGGTCTTATTTGGAAAATTGAATCTTTGTAACAGCCAGTCAAGGTTACCTTTTGGGGGAAAAGAACTGGCAGTTTTCCTTACTAAGAACATAATGTGTTATTTATGCAAAATACAAACAATAAGAAATAAATACTGATGGTATTATCATCTAGAATATTTTGAAATGTTTTTGAAATATATAGACTACTTATTGAAATTTTGGTATTTTAAGTAAACAGACAATTTTTTAAAAAATTCTTATTTATTGGCTCTTTTTTATATCTAATACCATAAAACAAATAACCTTATCTAATGTGCTTTAACGTGTATCTTTATATATTAGTTGGGTATGCACAAAAGTGATTGACCAGGTAAGATCTGTTTGAATTACACACACACACACACACACACACACACACACACAGAGAGAGAGAGAGAGAGAGAGAGAGAGAGAGAGAGAGAGAGAGAGAGAGAGTTCTTGCTATAAGCCCAAACCAGTCTCAAACTCTCTACACGACACAGGCTGGCCTCAAACTCCTCCTATTTAACCTTCCCACGCGGCGCTGGGATTAAAGATGCATGCCAGTGTATCTGGCTTGGATTTTTTTTCCCCAATTTATTACCATCCCATCCCATCCCATATCAGCCGGGAACGCCATGATTCAGCAGCCACACTGACACAGTAAACACCAGGGATCCACTGACTTGTTCCCTGCCTGTCATTGCCACAGCGCCATAGCAACCAGTCACACGCTCAATAGCAGGCGCGTTCCTGACAACAAGAAAGAAGTAACAATCGAGAACACCCACAAATAAGATATTGTAAGGTGTACCTAGAGAAAAATAAGCCTAGATCGCAAAGCCAAGAGAAAAAAAGGAATTTCCCTCCTGGGAGGCTGCACTGGCAAAATGTTCAACACTGTTCAGATGTCCACTGAAAGTCAACTCAGAGGCTGCGTGAAATGAACAGTCAGAGGCATTAAGCCCCAAGTAAGCAGGAGCAGACGTATAAAGGAATCTATTACTGCATGCTACAGGAGACATTTAGGTGTGTGGGGGGGGGGGAGGGAGGGTTAAGGGCACTTGCTTCTAAACTCCCGGCGTCTCTGCTTTGAAAGCTACATCTGAAGTTTGAACTTTCTCCTGACTTCGAAGAGTCAGCATAGTACTCCTGCATATGAAAGAAGTGTCCAAACCAAACACGTCAAAGATTGAGGTTGAAGATGAGGTGGGGAGGTAGTAAAATGGGACAGCCCCAAAGAGAACCCTAGCATTCTCCCGACCTCTGGGACTCTACTCTTAGAACACAGCCAATATCCTAAGCATACAATAAATCAGAGGTCTGGGAACAGTAAGGAATTCTGAATTCTATAAAGTGGATAAGGTCATTTCATTACTTACCTTGGTTCAGTGACTTAGCTAAGATCAGAGAGCTTCTCTTTTGTTCTTAGTTCTTGCAATAAATAGTATTGGGGGGAAAAATCTAACCCCTTTCAGACCACCATACTGCGTCCTAAATTTATACTTAATTTATGCTCCTCAACCCCATGATTCTTCCAAGGTCATTCACCCAACTAAATCTGTCCATTCCATCCAAGCCCGTGATGGAGCAAACTTTTCAGCACATTCTACCACAGTCCTTCCTCCAAGAACTTGCCTGTGTAATTCCCCAGAGTGTCTGGCCTCCTTTCTACCACCTTCCCTCAGAGATGAAAATACACATGCTCTCCCCACCACCAAAATATTCCTTACCTAACTACACCCCGCAGGAGGCTGGGGAGATTGCTCAGCGATTAAGAGCTCCCATTGCTCTTGCACAGGGCCTGAGTTTGTTTTCCAACAGCAACACCCGTGTCTCACAACTGCCTGTACCACTAGCACCAAGGGGGTCTCTGGCTCCCGTGGGTCCCTACACTCACGTGCACACCCACACAGACACACACACACACATACGTAAACATAAGTAAAAGTAATAAATCTTTTTTAAAAAATAACATCCCGCAGCTGAGCAGTGGTGGCACACGCCTTTAATCCCAGAATTCTGGAAGCAGAAGCAGTTGGATCTCTGAGTTTAAGGTCAGCCTGGTCTACAGAGTGAGTTCCAGGACAGCCAGGGCTACACTGAAAAACCCTGTCTTGAAAAAAAAAAAAAAAAAAAAAAAACAAGAAACAAACAAACAAACAAAACACAAAGCAAACAAACAAAAATAATATGTCCCACTCTATGTTGAGCATTCATTTCTCTCATTTTTACATTTTAATATATTTGTGTGTGGGTGTGTGTGGGTGTGTGTGGGTGTGCATGTGTGCGTGCACACACCATGATCTATGTTTGGAGATGAAAGGAAAACTTACAACAATCTGTTTTCTCCTTCCTCCATGTGGGTCTTGGGCTTGAACTCAGGTCCTTGGGCTTGGCAGCAAGCCCCTTTGCCTGCTGAGCCACCCTGCCAGCCCTCATTTTAAAGAATGTAGTTTGGTTCATATTACCATTGACACGTAGGGCTCTCAAATTGCTTCAAGTCTTGCTTATTCTTTAACTGGGTCGTAAGTTCCTTGAGGGTTGGCTCTGTGGTTTCTATCTCTAAAGTAAACGGCAGGTAGAAAAAAGTCAAAAGAAGGCAGAAAAGGGGAAAGTGAAAAATAGACAAGAGAAAGAATCGTAGACAGAAAAGAGACAGAAAAGAGAAAGGAGGGGTTATTATTATTTATTAAATAATAACGACATGGAGGTGCTCTGTGAAGGTCACAGTAAGATACAGTCCAGTTCTGACTAGTTTACAGCGAAGGTTCCCGACCTTCACCAACCTGGCACCACAGCCTACCTTCTCTAATTATGCTCTTAATATTATCATTTCTAATAAGCAATTCCATGTCTGCTGATCACCCAAAATTAAGATTCACCTCATCTCCTTCACTCTGTTCCACTAATCAGTTTTTAATACTGTACACAATTTGTTTACACGCTGCATCTGTTTTAGCATTGTTTCTTCATCCCATCCAACTCCGGCTCCAACTCCCTGTCAGCAGCGACCATCATCTGTTCGTTGATATAATGTCCCTGGTCAACTAACTCTTCCAGAACGAACAAAGCTCTCTGTGTAAGTCACACACGGGCTCTGAGACTGCCAAAATCACAGCAGAATCACAGTGAACGGCAGAAAGCTACTTCCTCACTAACGGGTACCAGGTACAGGAGTCCTCTAAACACGCGCTAATTTAAAAACTGATGCTGTAGGCGCTGAGTAGAATTTTGCCTGCCGAGAATGCGGTCAAGTACAGGCTTCACCGCAGGCCCCGAGGGGCTAGGTGTTAACCAAATGAAACGGTGATAAGGGGTGACAGGTGGCCAGTGTGGCTTAGGGACCTTAATTGCTCCCTCCTCACTCGCAGAGAAAACCACAAAGTACCTATAAAGAGTCCGGCTACACCAGCACATCTCTCCCGGCAAGTCTCGGATTTCCCCGCAGAACCTCTCCGTCCAGCTGGCTGCCTTGGTGTAGGCGCTCTGCTTTCAACTAAGTGGCCATCCCGGGCCTGCTTTGGAAAAGGAAGCACTTCGTTAAGTAGGTGCCCAGTTAATTGTTCTTGGCTTCCCTTTGGCTCCCCCAGCCTTGGGCTTGTTTCCCTTGTCACAACTTCAATAATTGCTCTCAGGGTACCTGGAGCAGTCGGCTAAGCTGAAATAGCTTCAAATACTGGTCCTGATCTCCGCCCCCCCCCCATTGATAAGCTGAAGGAAAAAGATAAGTAGTTGGACATTTCTTATCCTTAATAGTAGATAAAGTCCATAACATGCTATCCGCAGATCTGACACCTTGGTATTTGCCTCTGAACTGCAAATTGATAATTCTACTTTTGGGGTTGAACCACACACACTTAAACACTTTCTTTTAGAATTGTATCAGGCTGAAAAGATGAGAGCTGTCCCTCTCTTGCTGAGCAAAGTCCAGAACCCAACACACTGCCATCCACCCATTCTCCTCTTTATACGAACAAGGTAAGCTCTGCTCTACCAAGAGGAACGAGGAGCCTCTTCATTTGCCAGGGGATAAAAGGCTTTTAACAGACTCTCAGAACAGCTGGGTAGAACTGTTTCCTGAGGGACAAATTGCAAATTTAAGTAAATCTCTCCTGGGGCTCTCAACGGCTTGCCAAGTGTGGAGGGTTTTCCATGTGTTGAGTTCAAATTGGGCCAGCCTATAAATAAAATATCTAGCATTGACATTTACTACATCTAAATAACTTCTTATGCTTAATGCAAATAAAATAGATTATTAAAATCAACTTTGAACTGGTTGGTGGTGAACAGGCCTTTAATCCCAGCCCTCAGGAGGCAGAAGTCAAGGCCAGCACGGTCTACAGAGGGAGTTCCAGGACAGCCAGAGCAACACAAAGAAACCCTGACTCAAAACAAGCCAAAGCAACAACAACGAAAATCCACTTCAACCTCTTTGAAGCTGTTATGACATGACTATGAAAGAAATTTAAATTACATATGTGGATGGTATTATTTGTTGTGGTTTTTTTTTTTTTTTTTTTTTTTTTTTGGTGAGGGGCTGGGGGAGGAGATTCTTTTTGTAGAGCTGGATTCTTATTTATGCTTTAAGCATAGCAGACAAGTATTATACTATAAATTACACCTCCAGCCCCAAACAATGATGTTTCAAATAATTCTTCTACTTGACCAAAGGGCAAGTTCTAAAGATAACCAACACATATATTTTTGGAGTCCACATATTTGACATAATTTTTACCTAATTGTCACCATTCAAAGATTGATAGATCTCCCAGTAAATGCTGGCCAGGGTTCCTCTGTGTAGCCTTGGAGCCTGCCTTTGAACTAGCTCTGTGGGCCAGACTTAAGACAGTGTATGTAGCAGTAGCTACCTCTGTCTCCCAAGAGCTAAAGCAGGAATTAAAGTATGTGTCCCATTCCCCTAGCCTGTCCATAGCTGAGTCAGTGTTCTTTGGATTTTAGTTCCTTAACTCAGAGGTTAGGTGGAGTTAGGTGTGTTCTCAGAGTTGACCTCCAGCTCCACCAGGATGTACAGACGTTTGACTTTCCTTGGGCCTGTCATCCTGACTGAGTACCCACAAAGGGGGCTGCTTTGTTCCTAACTCCTACCAGTGTGGAACTTGCTGGAAGCCCCTGAGCCAGAAGACCCCCTTCTGGAAGGACACTCTCCCCTTCTACCCTTCAGATCCCTAGCATGCCCACAGCAGCTAGCCTGCTTCTTGTGTTTTAACCTATCTCTCCTCATGAAGCCCCTCTCCGGGCTTCAGAAAAGGCTCTGTTCCCTTTAAGGCCCCATCATGCTACCAAGGATAAGCTGTACCTACTGTCCTTCCTAATGCTCTCCCACCCCAAGGCCCAATCAGGGTCCCAAGGCTCCCTGTCCTAATAAAACTCCCTTTTAAAGTGTCATTTCAGATCACCTCCCTTCTGGAACTTGCTGCCCTTCATTCTCTCTGTTATAAGACAACCTGTAAATGTGGATGTCCTCTCCCTGAGTGCAAGACAAAGAAAGATCTTGGGGGAAAAGAAACTAATGAATCGGGGCTGGAGAGATGGCTCAGCCGGTAAGAGCATTGGCTGCTCTTCTAGAGATCGGAGTTCGATTCCTAGCACCCACATGGTGGCTCATAACCATCTATAAGGGAATCTAAGGCCCTCTTCCAGCACACAGGTGTACATGCAGAACACTCATATGTGTAATAAAGCTTTAAAAAATGAAAAAAAAAAACCAGAAAACAGATTTTTAAAAACCTTAAAAAAAGAAACTAAGAAAAAAATGAAACTAATGAAGAGTCATGTTAATTTGTTAATAAGAAACAAAGGCTGGCGATGTTTGACCATTGCACTGATGTAAGTAAGAAATGCCTCCCATAGTCTCAAGCATTTGAACACTTGATCTCCAGTTGTTGGTGGTGTTTGGGGAGTTTAGGAGATGTGTTCTAACTAGCCAGATCAGTGATTCCCAACCTTCCTAATGTTGTGATCTTTTAACACAGTCCCTCATGATGTGGTGACCCCAACCACAAAATTATTTTATTGCTACTTCATAAGTGTAGTTTTGTTACTGTTCAGAATCGTAAATATCTATTTTTCTGATGGTCTTAGGTGACCTGTGTGAAAGAGTCATTTGACCCCAACCTGTGAGTTGAGAGATGCTATGTTACTTTGGGGGGGGGGGGCTTTGAGTGGAAAAAGCCTCAGGTGTTTCCAGTTCTTCCTGTTTGAAATATTTAGTGTGTGTGTGTGGGGGGGGGGCTCATCCCAACCGCTGACATCCATCTTTGGAATACTGGGCAGGAAGCTCCATTTCAAACCCCCTCCCCTGGGAGTTGCCTCACTCCAAATTCCACCTCCGCCGAACGGTGACCCCTCCCCAGCGAGGGTCAAGACCACAGGCTACTTAAACTGCCCCCCAGAGAATGAACACGTGGTCTCCGGGTTTTACGGTCTCCCCTTCTCTCTCTTTCTCTACCATGTTTTCCCGGTGCCACCGGGGAGCTTTACATGAAACATGGACAACATCTTTTATTCAATCTGATTTGGTCGGATTGGAATTCTTTGAGTAGGCGGAGAGGCTGGTCTTAAGAAAAACCTGACACTTCCTGCTCCTGCCACCGTGCCTGCGCTTGCCTCCACAGCTGACTCCTACTCCTCTGGAACTGGAAGCCCAGCTAGAGTTATCTCCTACAAGTTGCCTTGGTCAGTCTTAGCAGCAGAAAGGTGATTCCCATAACCACCAATCAAGGCTCCTCAAGTCACACTGAACCTCGGCTAACGCAGGCTTTTATTTCTATCATTGCCACGTGGTAGCTTTGTTTTTTTCTATATACGCATCATCATCTTTGCAGTAGCATATATAAATTGTACAAGACAAACTTTTCATGCCCAATAGTGATTATAAAATGACAAAGTTTTTAAAATGAAAGCAATATAAAAAGAATGAGAGAGTCAGTTAACTGACAAAATATTGATATCTAAAATACATAGAGCCGGGTATGATGATACACACCTTTAATCCCAGCACTCAGCAGGTAGAGGCAGGCACATCTCTATGAGTTCGAGGACAGCCTGGTCTACACAATCAGCTTCAGGCCAGTCAGGGGTGATACCCTGTCTCAAAATAAAATTTGTATAGGTGTGTGTATACCATAAACAAGAAGAAAATAATTTGAATTAAGAAATAAATAACCTAGCCAAGCAGTGGTGGTGCACACCCTTAACCCAGCACTCAGAAGGCAAAAGCAGGCGAATCTCTGAGTTCAAGGCCAGCCTGATCTACAAAGTGAGTTCCAGGACAGCCAGGGTACACCAGAAACCCTGCCTTGAAAAAAAAAAAAAAAAAAAGAAAGGAAGGAAGGAAGAAAGAACAAACGAAGAACAAAGAATCTAAATTGTCCTTTCTCAGATGAGATATGAAGCTGGCTAAGAGTCACATAAAATAAAATGGTGAGTGCCAGCAGCTATCAGAGAATAACAAATTAAGACACTGGTGAGCTATACCTCACACTTGTTAGAATGGCTACAATTCCTGCCTTTGATGACAACGTGGATGAAATCCTAAAATGGTCTAAGGTAAATAAACCAGGCATAAAAGGCAAACGCATGATCTCGCTTGTATGCAGGGTGGAGAGTCCTCCCAGGGCTGGGGTGGGAGGACGGTTATAGCAGATGCTGGTCAAAGGGAACAAACTTCAGTTAGCTGGGCAGTAAGCTCAAGAGAGTTAGTGTGACGTGATAACTCCAGCTAACAGTGTTTTGTCCTTTGAAATTTCACTAGAATGGATTTCAATCATTTTCATTACACACATGCGTGTGCACGCACGCACACACAGTTAAGTGTATCAGACAGTACCTGTGTTAAGTAGCTCAGCAAGGGGGCTGGAGTGACGGCTGGGGTAAAAACCATTTGCCTGGCATACAAGATACCCTAGGATACCTCCGCAGAAGAACAAAAAAGAAAAGAAAATTAATCCATTCACTGCACAATGGACACAAATTTCCAAACAATATATTGTTTCTAGTAATAGTTTTCTTGCCATTTTTTTATGAATTTAATTAAAGCAATATGAATAAATTACGGGTTTTACTTAATGAAAAATGCAGAAGTACATCTCTATGAAAAATGTCCTGTCTTTACAAAATCTGGGACACAAAGCAGAATGATTTGCTCTCTGGACTAAACCCTTGTTAGCATAAAATTTGTGTTTCATGTGTGGACCAGCCTGGGCAGTAGCTGCAGATTGGACTCAGGTATCTGCCTCCCCGTTCTTATATCGTGATTCAAACACACTGCTACTTCTTCCTGTCTGCCTGTAATTACTGTGGGGAATGCTTCTTCAGTGGATCGTCTGCTTTACCCTTCAAAACATTTCTATGATTCACAGATAAGTCATGTCGTCTATATGGGACTCCCTCCCACAGTAAATCCAGCTTGGGAGAAGAGCTGCCCGAGATCCCATTAACTCAATCAACCCTTACAGCATACAAATAAACATCATTCAAAACAAACTGCCAGGTGGAAAATTAAACCGCGTAGACATTAAAAACCAGATGAGTGCCTTGCAAGGCAGTGGTGGTGCACACCTTTAATCCCAGCACTCCGGAGGCAGAGGCAGGAGGATCTCTGAGTTTAAAACCAGTCTAGTCTACAGAGTGAGTTCCAGTCCAGCCAGGGATACACACAGAGAAACCCTGTTTCAACACCACTCCCCCAAAAAAACTAGATGAAATATTAATTATTTCAGATTGGGTGGGACTATCCAAAACGATGGAAGAAATTCTAAACAAATATGTTAAAATGTTCGACGATCCAAATGATCAACCTTAAAGAAGCTTAGGCTGGGCGTGTCGCCCCGTCTGCAGAGGGAGGGCTTGCCAGGCGTGCACTGCAGAAACCGATGTGGTGGCATCTCAGCTGTGATCTCAGCCCTTGGGAGGGGGCACCAGGGGAATCAACTCCAAGGACAGGGGAGGAGGGAATGGGATAAAAAGAAGGAACAATGTGAGAGAAGAATAATTGTTTTTAAAAAGCTTACAATAAAAAAGAAAAAGAAGAAACAGTCCATAGAACAAAAGAAAACTAACGCATTTTCTCAATGAATCCTTGACATACTGTGAAGGAGAAACGATCTCTTAACCACCCATTGCTAGCCTCTTAGCTGATGCAACCATGACAAAAGCAAGTTCACAAAAGCATGCAAATGATTTAGTGCAAGCTTTGCAAAACAAGGGAGCTTTTAGGGAAAGGAGAGCCAGAGCAGGGGGACGCTTCCATGTTTCAATGCGGTTTTATGGAGAGGCTGGTTACTGACAGGCATATGCACCAAGAGAGTGTGAGGTCTTGATCCACGGAGGGGAGATTTGGCTAGAACTTCTTCTGTTTTCCTGTTTGTCTATGTCTTCAGAAATGTGGACATTTCTCCTCCACATATGAGGAGAGAATTTCTCAAATGAGAATCTGAGTGTGCAGAAAGAAGAACGGGAAAAAGTCAGGGAGCAACCTCTCTTCTCTGGCTGTTTTCTAACACGCCAATATACTAAACCTTGAGCTAGGGGTGTGTGTGTGTGTGTGTGTGTGTGTGTGTGAGTGAGTGTGTGTGCGCGCGTGCGTGCATGCGCATATGTGGTTTCTCATTGGTCATTTACATGGTACAGGGAATGAACCCAGGGTCCCCCTGAGAATCATCTCTGCCACTGAACTTCCTTCCCCCAACTGCTTTCCCCTGCAGCCGGAATTCTCAGAGTGAGGCCTGGACCACCAGCCCCAGCATCCTCTGGAAAGAAGTGTTAGAAATGCAAATGGTCTGGAAACTCTAGGGAGGGGCCCCAGAAACCTGTGTCTCAGCGGATCCCGGCACCTAAGCAGCCCTACAGCCAATGCGCAGACATCCCAGGAACTAAAGTGGCTAGGAGGATGGATTGAATCATTCTGTGAGGCTCCAGACAGAACGAGAGTGCGGGAAATTCTAGGTGATCAATTATCCTTTTTCGTCAACAAATAGCTGGCTGGGGGTGGGAAGTAGTAAAGATTAGACGAGACTTAAGAGACATAACAACCAAATCAATATGTGGATCTTATCCGAATCTTGTTTCAATCAAACCAACTGTAAAAAGAGATTTTGAGACAATTAGGAAAAGTCGAACATGATATTAAGGAATTATTATTTGTTTTATTGTGTGTGAATATTATAATGTGGTTATGATTTTAAACAGCCTTTAAAAAAATCTTTATTTTTTTTTTAAATGGACAAAACAGACGAGGCAAAATGTTAACAGCTGTAATACCTATGGATTGAGCCCAGGGCTAGACAAATGCTCTGCCGTTATGTGACATCTCCAGTCCTTAAAATGTTAAAACAACAAAAATAATTTTACTGTAATGATGTAAAAATAAAGTATAATGCAATAGAATTAAGAATTATGTTGGGGGAAGATAATAACTTTTCCCACTCCTTGCTGACACTTATGGTTGACACTCCCTATAAAAAGACGTGTATTAATAGGTGGAAAGGACTTAATCAGATCTTACATGATAGGAGGAAGACCGAGGCTCTGGGGTTCGAGTAAATGACAACATATGTGCTTATGTTTGAGAGGCTTGAGGAACGGACAGTTGTGGAGACATGTGATGGACAAGCTGGAGGAGGGCTGGGGTGATCAAAATGAGGACTTCAGCCAGGTCTGCTTGTCAGGTGTCCTCTGGGTCTTGGCTGCTTTCTCTGAGAAACAGCAAGACAGCTATTGCACATCTTCCCAGGAGGAAGAATTCTTTGCGTGGCTTTGGGGAGAAGGCTGCAGACTTCTAGAGGCCTCAGTGCTTGCTAGAGCTCTCCTTCAAGGCAGAGTATTTGATGTTATTTTGGGGGATATTGCCTTCTCTGCCCTGGCACTTCTTTTTGAGAGAGAAAGGGAACATGAAGTTGGGTGGGTACATAGAAGGATCTGAAAGGGGCTGGAGAAGAGGAAAACATGATCAAAATATATTGTTTTTAAAGCATTTAGTCAGGCTGGTGGTAGTGGCAGATGTCTTTAATCCCAACACTTGGGAGGCAGAGGCAGGAGGATCTCTGTAAATCAGAGGCCAGCATAGTCTACATAGCGAGTTTCAGGATAGCCAGGGCTACACAGAGAAAACTTGTCTCAAAACAAAGCAAAACTGAATTAAATAATTAAAATCATTGAGAAGGAAGGAAGGAAAGAAGGAGGGACCAGAAGGTGTGAAGAAAACCGTAGTGAAAACTGGCAGGCAAAGAAAGTGGGACATGCCAATGCCCTAAGGTGAAAGTTTGCATGAGGTAGGCATCTTGCCTTTCTACTTTGATCAAACATCTTTGAAAGAATTGTGTCAACACCTGTTTCTGTTGCCACAACTGTGGGAAGGGTAGCAAAGGCCTATAATCCTAGCTACTCGGGTTGCAGAGAAGAATTTCTAGTTCAAGGCCTACCTGGGCCATATCATATAGTAACACACACATGCACAAACACACGCAGACACAGCGCGCGCGCGCACACACACAGAGACATTTACAAAGGTACATTCGCACATATTCACACATACAAAAATGCTCACAGGTACATGCACACTCATATACAACCCACACAAATGTGCATTCACACACACATATATATACACAGTTACATGCACACTCACATGAACACATGCACACACACATTCAAAGAAAGACACGCACACGGGCAAGTGCACACATAGTTACATACACATTCACACTCTCACACCTGTGCACATGCACACACACATGCAAAAACATGCACACACACATACACACATAGACATTTCCAAAGATGCATTCACACATATTCACACACACATACATACTCACAGGTACATGCACACCCATACACAACACACACACAGATGTGCATTCACACACACATATATACAGTTACACACTCACATATGCACACAGACACACACATTCAAGCAGAGACACACACATGCACACACTCCCACCTGTGCACATGCACACACACACACACACCTGGTCACAAAACCTAGTGTGGTGCTTAAGAGCTCACTCGTCAGCGATCTTAATGTTAACAATCCACAATCTTCCTTAAAATATTCCAGAGATATGCACAGTCTCATTTCTTTATAAAGAATAGCTTGTTAACACAGATCTGCTCGGATTGGTGGGTAGAAATGTTTCCTTTTTCTGGAGATATTAGAGAGAGGGAGAGAGAAAGAGAGAGAGAGAGAGAGAGAGAGAGAGAGAGAGAGAGAGAGAGAGAGAAGCATCCAGAGGCAAGAGTAGTCTAAAGGCAGCACAGCGTGGACTCCATCAATGCCAGTACATCTCTCAATATTTAGTATTGTGATCAGTGAGCAGGTTCAAATCCCTGTTCTTTATAATCTTTATGGTATGCATATGAGCGCTTTCCCTGCATGTACGTGTGTGCACTGCTTACATGCCTGGTGCCCAAGGAGGTCAGAAAAGGGCACTGGATTCCCTGGAGCTGGAGTTAAGGATGGTTGTGAGCCACCATGTGGGTGCCAGGAACAGAACTCAGGTCCTCTCCAAGAACAAGTGCTCTCAACGGCTGAGCCAACTCTGCAGCCCCTAAATGAGCAATCTCACCAGCATCTTAAGAGCTGATGTAAACCTACTAGATGGCAAGCAGTCCATATTGGTTAGAAACGAGAGAACCTTCTGTGGGGAGAGCAATATGCAAAGTCACTGCTGTAGTCTCCCCCTAAAGGTCCTTGGTGAAAACAATCGCATGCACAGGCCTGTTAAGTCCAGCACTCAGGAGGTGGAGGCAGAAGGAGGCAGAAGTTAGAGGTCATCCTGTCAAAAAATAAAAACCAACCAAGACCCTACGTGTTGAAATGTTGATTAAACACATTGTCTTCAGGAAACTCCAGCTTCTCTGTTATTACCTTAACCATGAACTCACGGTTTGTAGTTACTTATGTAGGCACTGATAGAAGGCTGAATAAAGCAGAGTTATAAAGACAGTCACATTTAAATGGATTATGGATTTGCAAAGTTTTTCTCTCTTTCTCGCAGTGAATGATACTGATTCCAAATTTAATATTGCTTATGCTAAAATTGCTCAAAGAAAGATCAATCTTTATTTGCATATAAAAATCCCATTTAGGAGAGTTAATCAGGTATCTCCATGGTTTGGTTTGAAGTTTTCTCTGTGGGTTAGTGTTTTGCTTTCTTTTCTTTCTTCTTCTCCTCTTCTTTTTGGCAAAATCTCCCGTGTAGCTCAGACTAGCCTGCAAATATAGCATCCTCCTGCATCAGCATCTCAAGTGCTGGGACTCTAGGCCCATGCCCCTAGATCCAGCTGAAAATAGAGATCATTTAAGTAGATAAAAAGAAAATTATAAACTGTTCCTGGGACCGGATGCATGAGGTTCCCCAGCACCTTGGGAATCAAGAAAAAGGGGAGGGGTGGTATTTGCCTCAGAGTTGGTGTTGGGGGATATAGTCAACAAAAGCAAAAGGTTAAGAAGCAACAACAACAACAATTAAAAAAAAAAAAACCAACCAGCCTTCAGAGAGGAAAAGGAGGCAATACCCCTGGAAGAACAGATGTGATGCTTGCCATGGGTGCAGTCGCCAAAGTGCAAGGAGGTTTCTGCACTCAGAAGGCCTGGGGCCCAGGGAGTCACAAGAAAACTCTCTCTCTCCCAAATACTAATGCCACGAGGAGCAGGTTCAGAGCTATGGTGGCTGGCCTGCAAGCAGTCATACTAGCCCGGTGCTGGCAAGAGCTCTGCCATCTTCACCACAGCTTGTCAAGTGGCTCTGGACATCCGCACTCCAGTCAGTCAGGAGATCAAAGCAGGGAAGCAGGGCTGGATTCAGCTTAGCCATTGTACGCATCCTTTTCCCTCAAGGCCCACATCCCATGACCATGCCTAACTTCCCAAGAAGCCAGAAGGATGGGGTCTGGCTCCGGTTCCGAGAGAAGGAGCATGAACGTCACAGAATTGGCTGGTTTCTACCGTTGGCAATTACAACTGTTCAGTAGGTAACTCTCTCCGCTTAGAAAGTGGGAAGAACTCGCCCCTTCGAAATGCATTGTGTTCTAAAAGCTCACTTGTGAGTTTGCTCCCGGATGTTTCTGACAGGAAGGGAATTCCCTGCTTTAATTCAAGCACATTAGAAATGCTTGAAGTTTGGACACAGTAAAAGGAAAGTGTGTCGTGTGTGCCCCCCCCCCCGTGGAGCAGGGAGGGGCAGCAGGAGGATGCTCTGAAGGGGCAAGTTCCCTCTCAGCAGGAGAAAGGATGAGGTGCTGGAACCTGTTTGTTTGTTTATCCCTAAGCCTCCTTCCCTTGTCATTCTCCATTCCACAGGTGCTCGTCACCTTTTTACCTGGCAAACGCCCCTCCCGAGTCCCTCCTAGGGTCCAGTTCTCAGTCATTCCTAATGACACTACTGTTTTCTGGGTGATGGGACAATGTGTAAATCTTTTACGTATTTACACATAAACTCGTAGAATATTAACACTTATTGGATATTTATTGCACACCAGAGCTAGTCTCCAGATTCCGTTTTACTCTTTCATTAGAAGGAAGTGCTAGCCCTGTGCTCACAAAGCGGCGGGGAGGATGGAATTAGAATGGGCATGTGAAGTGCCTAGCACCTCGCCTGACATTAGTAACTTCCTCAACAAATACTGGCTCTTAGGCCCCTAATGTGTTTGTTCTTCCTCAGCGAGGGGGCGAAAGCTGAGGCAGCCCTGCCCAAGTCCCCCAGGGGACTTCCAGTTCCCAAGGTCAGTCTTCCTAAATCGTTGCGTGTTGACTTAGGCTCCTGGAGCTAATACTCGGGAAGTGCTGGCTGAAATGTAAATTCCCGGCAACCACTGGCAGAAACCTCTATTCAATCAGTCTGCAGTCAGCAGACTGCCACATTGAACAACACCAGGGGGCACCATTCACATGGTATTGCATGTGAATGGTGCTTCCTGGAGTTTTGCTAATTTGTGGATCTGAAGTCCAAACCCAGGAAACAGCACTTTTAACAAACATCCGGGTGAGAGAGACAATCTGGGCGCTCAGAAAGACGGTTTTAGGATGATCGTTTAAAAGGGACGGGGAACCCAGGAAACTTGGTTCAGAGGCAACTTCAGTGTCTCAAAGATGTACTACGATATCACAGAATAATGCCTCTAAACTGCGGTCACACCATGGGTTAGATTCTCAACACGGAGGAAGGAAAATCACTTCGCGCCAGCTGTATTCTGAGGCACGGGGCCTGCACCTGCAATTTCCTTTTAAAAGCTTCATCGGGCCCTTCAGACCGCCTCGCATTAATCCTGGGGACAGATCTCTGAGACAGGTGGCAGGCACCAGCTTTTTCATTATAGGTAGCTTGAGGCAAGAGCGGGGTCGCTGGCCCCAGAAGAGTCTGTCTGTATCAACCTCTGTTTTCTGATGGGAAGATCTTCCTGCCTTTCATTTTTGGTTGTGAACCTAGCCTTTAATGGCTGAGCCGTCCCTCCAGCCCCTTCTGGCTTTTCATATAAGAAAACTTGTTGGAAAAGAGATCCAGTACTTTTAAAAGTAGGTGGGTGCTGAATTCTAAATGCCACGAAGAGGAAAGGAAGTGAATACTGCCCGCTAAAGCCAGCGATTGCTGGATTCTTTACTTAGATGATCGCTTATTTGTTGCAATGATTTAGAGGAAGAGTGAGAGATGGCACCATTTTCACAACACAGTAACTGTAAATATTATAGTAATATTATAATTTAATATAACTTAATATAATATAAATAAATATAGTAAATATTATAGACAGACTATTCTAATCTCGAGTTTGACTCCAAATCCGTTTCAGTCTCTGCATTTAGTATAAACCCTAAACAAAAGCAAGCATCTGAGTGACTTCTGCATAATGACAGGTCTGATGGCACCTAGCCCTTCTGAGTGCTTGGCTAACAGTGTCTTTGGGTATTGAAACACCCTTCCTATAGGGGTGCTCATCAGGGCTGTGTAGACTCTGCTGTACTATGTTAACTGGTCTCACTATAGATTGTAGAGGCGAGGACCCTTGAGGCTTAGAGACGCTGAAAACCTTGCCAGCAGGAGAGAGTCGAGTGTCACCTCTGCCACAGAGGATGGATTTGACTCGTCTCACCGGCCCCAAGAAACAGAAACCAAGACAAACACTCAAGGACCACTTGAGAGACAGGTCTAAGTTCAGATGATGATCGGGGCTTGTTTTGATTTCTATTTAATTGAGCACATGCTCTTGTAGCCCAGGCTGGCTTTAAATTCAAAGGGCAGCAGAAAGTAACCTTGAATTTAGGCTCCTCCTGCCTCCATCTCCTAAAGCTGAGATTACAAATTTGTATCACCACACCTGGTTTAGTCAGTGTTGGGCATTAAACCCAGGACTCCCTGGAGGCAAAGCAAGCCCTCTAGCAAATGAGCCACACCACAAGGCCGAGTTGCCATTCCTAAACAACACAGTAAAATGCTGCGCGTCCCATCGCACCACGATTGCACACCTTGCTCTGCACTGCCAACGCCCACTGCTCCTTCGGTTTCTACACGTTCCCCGTATTTCAACCTAAATACCACTTCTTCCAAGCAATTGTTCTAGGCCTCCACGCTAACCTTGATCCACCCCTGCACGTTGGTCGTATACCCATAATATGTAAAGCAGCAACCCAATTACTAACTACGAAGCTAACTGGAGGATGGTACATGCATCTTAGTGATAGGATTCACCTACCTGGTGTCTTCTACGATCTGACGTGCGTGAGATCCGTAACGTAATCTACGAGTGATGATCACTGGACAACCAGAGCAGATGTGGACTCTCAGAGCTGACCAGCAGCCGATGACATTAGCTCCCCTGTCCATTAGACTGACATGATCACTGCAGAGCTATCTACATTCTTGGGGGCTTTTCCCCACCTGTTAACGCACACATCGTATTGCACACTCGGTCACAATTCATCTTCTCCCCTGTAGAAACTCCATGTCAAACCCTCGTCCATACCGGTCTATTCTTACCGTGGAAACTGAGCCGCAAGGAGGAGCATCCATTTCCAACACCCTTGGCTCCCATGTGCCAAGTCATTTCATGTTCATCCATGGGCTTTGGCCTGCCTAGCTCCCTTGTCCATCTGTTTGGCCAGCAACAAGCCTGTTTGCGGGTGGTTAGATTCTTGGCAGGGGGAGGCTCTCCAAACAATGCGAGAGGTTTCACTGGGTATTACATCTGTGTCGTGGTGAGGCCCTTCCCCGGGAAAGCCAGGCAGCATGTGGTGTTCTATGATTCCACTCCATGGAATCATAGGCTTGGGTGCCCAGATCAATAGGAGGTCAAAGGAAAATAAAACATAGTCCTTGACAGGCATGCTGGGTTGGGTAGTGGCAAGTTCCAGGGGAACACGATGCCACAGAAGAACGTGTGACTGGGTATGACCCATAGAGGAAGCTACGGGAGCATGGAGGTGGATGGACGTGCCCGATTTGCCTGGGAGTCGCTGGGAAAGTGAGTGCACAGACCTAGGAAGCAAGTTTTCCACACTCTGTTATTTCAGACAACAGAAGGGAAAATGAACCACGATGGAGAGACTGCCGCTCAGCCCAGAGCTCAAGAGGAAGGCGTGCCAGTCAGTGGCAAGCAGGCAAATGGGCAGGATGTGGGCAGGGCCATGCCAAGGAAACGCAGCCTCTTTCATCTAAGATGAATGTAAACATTTTCTTTCCACTTATTTAGGAAAAAAGAAACGCTGGTAATGTGGGCACTGGGAAAGGAGAACTGTGTCCTGGGTGGCACAGTTCCTTCCGAGCATAGCGCCAATACCTGCACACAGCGTTCTCACTTGAGTGTGTGCGCGCACAGCACACAGAAAGCTATATTGTTTGTAGTGCACAATGCACATACAATTCTAAGAAGGGAACGAGCCAATTATAGGGTCTCCAAAAAATTGGTATTTCAATGGTTTTTTGTTGTGGTTTTTTTGTTTGTTTGTTTGTGGGATAAGCCAGGGAACCTCAGGATGTGAAATCCCCAGTTCGAAAACACACTGTCCTTTAGGATGCCAAGGCCCTCGGGGCCTCACAAATCCTAAAACGAATTCAACTTTCCCAAGTAACTATTGTAAGGAGTCGAAAAAAGATGGGTGGAAAAAAATGATAAGGGAAAATTATCAAAGTCTTTTTAAAATAAAGACAGGAAAATAGAAAGAGAGATAAAATAATGAGCAACCGGATGTGATGACACGTGTTGTCTCCTGTTCAGGAGGTAGAAGCAGGAGCAACAGAAATTTAGGGGTAGAGCTGAATGAGACTGCTCAGTGGGTAAAGACACTTGTTGCCAGGCCTGATAAACAACCCGAGTTCAATCCTTGGGACTCACGTGGTAGAAAGAATCAACTCCCATGAGTTGCTGTCTGATCTCCACTGTGTGCCATGACACATGCATACACACACATGCGTACACACACACACACACACACACACACATACACACAGAGTAAATAAATAAACTTTTTAAAAATGAAATTTAAGGTGGCCCCAAGCAATATAGCAAGTTCGAGACTAGCTATATACATGAGAAACAGTCTCCAAGAAAGAAAGAAGGGGGGGGGGGAGACAAGGGGGAGGAAGGGAGGAAGGGAGGTAAGAGAGAAAGGGAGGAAGAAGAGGGAAGGAGAGGGGAGAGGAGGGGAGGGCAGGAAAGGGGATGGGAGAATGCCTACTTTCACAGTGCTTTATTCTTCAAAGGGACACAGGCCAACAATTATACTAAGTGAGTCCACAAATGAATTGCATAGTTTTAAGAAGAGGAAAGTCAGGACACAGGAGGCCATCTTAAGCAGCTCGCCAAGAAGTTCCTGCCAATGGAAGACAGGTGGAAAGTCCGTGTGGCCAGAGCTCAGGACAGCCCAGGGGTGGAAGCAGCGAACTGTGGGGATCAGGACAGGACGCAACCAGCCACAGTGACAGGCTTAGATTTTCGTTACCAGCTTGCATAGGAAGCCACTGGAGGGTGTTCTGGAAGTGCACGGTTTTGAAAGATGACGCTGTCTGTTCCGTAAAAAATAAATTTGTGGGTGGGCAAAAGTGGAAACAAAGAGACTTGTTAGAAATTACTGCCACAGCCCAGGGAAAGACGGTCATGCACAGACAGAAATAGTCACTTAGAATATATTTTTGAAGAAATATGTTTTGTATCCTTAACCATCATGCCAAATTTTTCACCTATTACACATTATTTTATATTCTTCCTCATGCTTTGCTTTTCGCCTTCCCATCTGAGATCGTGATCACCATAACTTATTTGTAGAATTCCATGTGGAATTCTTAACTCCTGTGGTTGACATTTATATGTCTCTGTTACGTCCCGGGGGCTGCAGTTGTTCTTGGGCAGACAAGAACTACTAAGCGCTTGTCCTCACAATGTGGGCACAGGCAATGACCATCTTGCAAAGCAGCTCGTGAGGACCTTGTTTCTTCCTTTTAACAGGTGAGCAAAGAGAGTCTGGGAATGGGGGCTAAGTGACTCGCCCAAGGTCAAAGGACAAGCCTGAAGCAAGGACAAGATGTTACCCGCTAAGTCCAGATGCAGTGTGCCCTGGCCAGCGGGTGCTTCTATGAAATGGTGACCAGCTCTTCTGCAAGGGTAAAGACAGCTAACTCTCTCCCCGCATTTAATATACTGACTCAGATATCTGCGTTATCTCAGTTAATGTGTTTTTGCCAAGACAATATGGGCTTTACATTTATTATGTAAATTTCACCATGAAACAAGAATTGTGTCTGCTCTCATGGGGCTTCTACGTTGGCCTTCTCTTGAAACTGCTTTTACTGAACAGCCAGAAGCTGCCTTATTTCTCAGCGATTATGTGCTCATACCTCCTGGACACTGAGCATGCGTGAGTGACTACATTGCTGTCTGCTCTCGACTGTGCATGCAAGGTGGCCACATCTCTCAGCTCCTGGGACTGACCTACCATGATGTAATCTGAAAGTGCGAGCAAAACTGACAAGAACCAAAAATAAAAACCCCACTCACGGGATATTTACTGTGGTGGTTTGAATTAGAATGCCCCCTGTGGGTTCATATATTCAAATGCTTGGTCACTAGGGAGTGCCACTACTTGGCAGGGATTAGGAGGTGTGGCCTTGTTGGAGGAAGTGTGTCACTGAGGGTAGGTTTTGAGGTTTCAAATGCTCAAGCCAGGCCCAGTCTCTCCTCTTCTTACTGCCTGAGGATCCAGATGTAGAACTCTCAGCTACCATGCGTGCCTGCATGCCACCATGCTTCCCACCACGATGATAATGGACCTCTGAAACTGTAAGCCAGTACCAATGTAATGTTTTCCTCTTTAAGAGTTGCCATGGTCGTGATGCCTCTTCACAGCAATAACACATTCGCTAAGACCCTTGCTAAAGTTAGCGCATTTTATCCTCTCAATAACCCTGTGAAAAAGGTGACATTTCCATCGGCTCCTTTTTTCCAGAGAAGAAACCATAGGTACAAGAAGAGTCCTCTGAGATTGAGTAGCAGTTAGCTTGGAACCAGCAGCCTGGCCACTGAGGTCACATGCCCAGCCATTAGGCAGAGGGTGACTCTAGGTTTTTTCCAACGAGGCTGTTACAATTCTAGGAATTTGTCCATGAGGGGGAAAAAAAGACTTTAACATTATAGGTACAAAGGAGGATCTGGAGCCTTGGAAGGGGCCTGCAGAAGACCCGAGCTTTAGCAGCTTCACAGAAAAATCTGCCTTTGGCTTCAAGGTAATCCCACATGTCACTATTCAATCCTGTATACGTGAGCTCAGCTGTTGAGACAAGGACTGGCCCCACTGAAAGGCCCAATCCTGAGGTACTGAGAGGGGCGAGTGTGGGAAACTTTGGAAAGCCATGTGCTAAGGAACCTGGGTGGGAGGGAAGAGGTGGCGCTTGGAGGCGCTTGGAAGCTTCCGCTCTCCACTTAGTTCTTCTTTCCTACTTTAGCATTCTGAAAGCAGCAGAACAGTTAGCGCACTTAGGAGTACGGCTGATGACCTGGCGCCTCCGAGACCAGGCATGGCCTCATCTGGTCCTAGCACCGTGGAAGCAGAGGCAGGCAAATCTCTGTGTGTTAGGTCAGCCCGATCTACAAAGTGAGTTCCACAACAGCCACCAATGAGGACATTCGAGCCAGGCTCAATGACCCAGCCTTCAGTGCCAGCAACTTGGGAAGCTGAGGCAGGACAGTAAGTTCAAGGCCTATCTAGGCTGCCAGGTGAATACAAGGCCTGGCCAAACAACCTAGTGAGACCTCGTCTCAAAATAAATAGTTTAACAAAGTGATGGCACAGGGGGAAGGGCACGGGGGAAGGGGTTGGATGAAACTCACTAGAGCATTGCCTACCACAATGAAACACAAACGAAGCTTGATGCTCCGTTCTGAGCGCTGGGAAAAACAATATGCACATCGGTATTCAGATCCAGTCTTTATTACTCTGATTCTTGTCTGTGAAGTAGGGATGATGCCAGTGGTGACACTTCTTCCTTTAGAACATGGATTTCTTGATAAGGACCTTCAAAATATTTGAGGAATCATAGCAAATAACATGTATGGTCCGGTCAAGCGGTCTGTGGCCTCTACAGCAAACAATTCATCTACTGTAGGTTCGAGATACAACTTAACCATAAAAAGGGAGAAAGAGGAGGACATGTCGAGTGAGGGCGACCGAGAATAACCCTGGCAGGACTGTACTCGATTCCTGTTGCCGCAGACATGATTTAAGACAACGCAAATCTGCTCTCTCAAATCTGTGATAGCAAAAGTCTAAGATCAAGATGCTGGCAGGGCTATGCTCATCCCAAAGGGTCCCAGGCACGATCTCCTCCCATGCCTTTCCCAGCATTTCAGGCTGTCTGCATTGCTTGGCTTGTGGCTCCTTCTGTGTATTACCCAGTTTCTTGTTTTCACTGTCTCATCTCCCTCTCTGATGAAACACCAGCCTCCCTACTACCGCTGTTATTGTTGCTGTCATTATTTGCACTATTACTGTATTACTGAACACATTCCAAGAATCTGAGATGGTTTTCCCACCTCTAGATCCTGAATATAATTATATATAATATATATAATATCTGCAAAGTGTCTTTTTAATGTAAGACACCACATTCCTAGCCTCCCCCGGTTCTGAGGGAGACCACGTCTTTGGAGAGCCACTTTGCCATCTACACAAAAGGGAATTAGGAGAGAGAGACAGCCAAGACTCCGCAGAGTTTCTGGCCCATGAAGCTAAAGGCTGAGTGAACAGAGGGTCCAGGGCTCTTCCCAGGCCAAGGCGTTTGGGCTCGTTTAGTAGAAAGGAGACCAGTTGCAGAGTGTTGAGAACTGCGAAGCCATTGAGAAAAGCATGTGTTTGATGACTGCCGTTTAGTTCAGCGGAAGGCAACCTTTTCCCACTGAACAATAATAGCTTGACAGTGTGTAAGGCTTTGTTTTCCTATGCCATCAGCCTCCCATAGATGGTCACCTGTGTCACCGACTGGGGCAGAGCAGAAGCCTGGCCACCAGCAGGGGTACTATGGGACACCTGGCAAGCGTGAGAGGCCATGGACAGCGATTGAGCCCATAACTTAATTCTGCTGTTTACTACATGATTTTGACCACTCTCTCGACCCTCTAAATTTTATTTCCCTTTTCTCTAAAACCATGCTGGTAACGTTTGTACCTCAGAGGCTATGGAAGAAGAGTTATTTCCCTTAGAAACTCCTTTTGGGTGACATGGACACCACACTTGAAGTCATCTTAAATGAGGGCTGACACAGGATCTGAGGCTAAAAGAAGCAATTAAAAGTAGGCTCCATAATATGGTCTAGCACATGCGCTTATCCCGGCTTCCCATTAAATGTCTGCTGTAAAACTATGCTGGCAAATCCTAACCCTCTGTTGTCCTTCATGTAATTTCCTGTCAACCTTCCAAGTCTGGTTGTGTTCCGATGGTTTGTATTGTTCACGAAAGACCACAAGCTATCAATGAGCTCTTTGTAGTCAGCCTGCGTGGACAGGTTGGTGAACTTGCGTGGCTAAGAGAGCCCTGGCCAAGAGGTATGAATTAACCTTCACTTTGTGCCCATTTCCAGGAAGAATGAGCAAACAGCACGGCCGGTTGGCCCCAGAGCCTTGCTGCCCGGTGTCTGGCATCCAGAGCCTTCCCAGTCCGACCTTGTGGAGAAAGGCCAACACTGAGCAAGCCGCAGTAGCCAAAGCAGTACACAGAACCTGGCCGCACCGCGGCAACCATTGGCGATCGGTGCGTGCAGGTCCAGCCGCCCTGTGCTCTGTCAAGCACATTACAATGAAATTCAAGGAGAAGGCTGTGAAGCCATCCTTCCCGCTCCTGAAAATCACCGTGCGCTGCTGGAAGCGATGCTAAACCCTTTGCAGCACACCCTGGCCCATTCATCAGAGAGGCAGCTGAGCCAATTGAGGCCGCATTCACAGGTGACTGTGCTGTCCGCCTGCTTTCCCAGAGATGCACAAAACCAAACCGAACTGGCAGCGAGCTGGCGTCGCAGGTCCACGCGGGACAGCGCCAGGCCAGGCGTTCTGTGACAGAGCAGGTTGGCCGCCCAGCCTCCCAATTCACCGGCTCCTCTGGCGGCGCAAAGCACAGTTCTGAGGGATAAAAGGAGATCTCAAGCAGAAAAGGAGATTACAAATCAGGATGATTCAACAACAATAACCGAAAAAATAAACCCTGGCAGGGACGGTGCTGGGGCCTGGTGAATGCCAGGCTCGCCCCATTCGGCTCCTGTTCCCTCCAGTAGCAAAGCGAATTATCTAGTTTCCTAAATCCTATGCTCTCTGACCGCAGACTCAGGCTAGCAAGCTGCATTTCAATGTGAAAAGCTGTTGCTGGCTGAGCCAGGCTGGCAGGCCTGAAAACACCTTTTACAAAAAAAAAAAAAAAAAAAAAAAAAAAAAAAAAAAAAAAAAAAAAAAAAAGAATGTTTGGAAAATGCAGTTGTTTCAGTGCTAAGTTATACTACATTGTAATGGGCAGGAAGGAAAAAAAACAGCAAAATACCAATAAATTTAATCCATCTTCCCGTTCAATATGCCCACTGGTCTCTTCATAATCTTTTAGCTCTTTTTAAAAATCAGAGAGATGAAAAGAAAAAAAAAATATCTGTTGTTATTCTATAACCCTTAAAGGTAGCTTTAATACTAAAAATATTTTTCGAAAGTCAAAATCAAAATTAATGGACGGGCTCAGATCGTATGTCGAGTACCGTGAGCTATCCCCCCATCTCTAGACAGTTACCTTTTCCCCCCATTTAGCCTGTTTTTTACAGTTCAATAAATATTTTTCCAAGCCCCACTTGGCAAACAAAAGAGTTCAGCTTCAGTGTAACTCCTCCGACAAATACCCTTATGGTCTCAGCACATGTGAGAGCCATTGATAAACAAATTAAAATTCTGTCCCAGCCCAGAGCTCAGCTGGCCCATTTTATCTTGCAGTATGGGTTTGTAAAGGTCTGGGTGTCTGTCATCCTCCCCTAACCTTGTCTTTGTCAAAGGGGTACAAAAGCCTGCCCGCTCGGGGGCCCTTACGATACTGATTAGCGTGAGTGACAAAGTGAGCCGCGAGTCCACTCGGCCTTTCATAATAAATCTATCAAAGAGTAATAGAATTCCATCAATCCTGCCTCATCCCCGAGGGTCGCCGGGCTGGGATGGAAAGTGTGTTCCGTTGGGATTGTACAACTGTTATTATTCAATTACGCTCTTTTCTTCCTAGTTAAAGACCATGATATCATTATGACTTAATGAATACATATAATTGGATCTGGACTCTGTTTGGCTGATGAATACCGCTCACTATTCATTCAGCCTCCGCTCATCTTCTGACCATTTATTATAGACTTTTTGGCTGGAAACCATGATGACAAAGGGAATTTGAAATTAGCTGCGATTTTAGTCAATGCTCAGTTAGGCACAAAGACAAAATAAAATTTTGATGCTTAAATGAGTTGCGGGTGGATTAAGAAGTTTTGCCTAACTCAGCAGTATGTGACTTACACATACTGAGTATACACACACGGACCCTCCCCCCACACAACACACACACACACAATAACAAAACTAGCTTTAACAATCAAACATCTCCTAAAGGTAGGTTTTATTTTAAACAGCCCTGTGGTGCTTTAAAGGGAAGATTTACTGTTTTAGTCTTATTAAAGAAACTATTATCTATGAAGATACACACACGCGCACACGCACACACAACATAAAAAACCTTCACTTTCACCTTATCCACCAAACACAATTTTATGATTAAATAACATTTAAATTTGACAAAGCCAAAGTGCTTCCACCATAGTCTATTTATTATGCCCAATATAGAGTCCACCATTAAGTTTCATCATACAATGTGCCCCCAAAGGAAACTAGCCCTCCTATTCATATTGTTGGGAGTAAATGTAGCATACCTCCTTTGGATCACTGGTGAACAGGCTACCTCATTAATCCTAGTTAGTACATGCTGCCGGGCATGTGGAGCCGCCAAATCCAGATGCTCCCCACAGAGGCTCTCCAGGCAGTTAGGGAATCACGGAGTACCACCTCAAGCCTTCAATACATCACTTCAAATTAAATTTACATTAAGTGCTACTCCATCAGAGCTGAGAGAAGCTGACATCTTTGGAAAATGCAGATGATAATCCATTAAATCCTATTATATACATGTCTCCTAATTTTACTTAAGTCCATGCATACCAAAGTATGAGTTTGTGTTAAAAATTAAAGACCCTTTTACTAGAACAAAAGACTTTATGAACTGTTGACTTTGGGAGGTTTTATTACAGGGGCAGGCTAGTCTATCAAGGCAAGTCGGCTCTTTCCCTGCAAATTCTACTTAAATATTTCTTGTAAGGACTTGTGTTGGGCTTTTGTTTTTAAGGCATCACTTTCCTCCCGCCCCGCCATCCCTCGGGCTCTCCAACTAACGTGGTCTTTTTCATCCTCTATGCGTGGTCTTAGTAACGTCTGCCTTGGATGTTATGAATGAGACGGTGGAACGTGCATTGTCTCTTTTTGCAATTAAGAAAATATTTGCTGGCAGCTTCCAAACTGGCAGCCAGAAGAAGAGGCTGTAAAACCACCACGGTGAAAAGCTAAGGTTTAATTAGCCCATTATCACATATGTTAATCCCTTTATATTTTCATAGTCCTTAGTCACAGCTACTGTGACTTTGATGAGTCTATGCTAATTTCATAGCAGAGACCTTCTTGGTTTTGATCCCGAGCATGGCAGTTTTTAGATGTGGTGGTGGCGTCCTGTGCTGACGTGTCTGTGGGATTTGTTTTTTTTTTTTGTTTTTTTTTTTTTTTTTTTTTTTGTGCTGCTAAAGCTGGGCACAATTGGAAAATATTCAGAAGAACATGAAAATAGATGATGGTCTGGATGAGTCTACACAAACCCAGACTTGTACCCAGAAATAACACATAGCACACACATACACACCGTACAACAACATACACATAGCACACACATCCCACACAACGTGTATACACACATATACACCATCCAACAACATAAGCCAGAAGGCTTCTACCCAGAAATAACACATAACACACACATACACACCATACAACAATATATACATAGCATACATACATACCATACCATATAGCAACATAAGCCAGAAGACTTCTACCCAGAAATAACACATAACACACACACTCATACACACCACACAATAATATATGCACAGCATACACACATATACACACACTCCACACAAAAATACACACATAATTAATTTTAATGCTATTTATCAGCTCCTTTAAATTTTAATTGAAATTGGTTTTTTCTAGCCAGGATTTTTACACATTAAAGCAATTTCTAGACTACACCATTGTCCGTGTCTGTGTTTGGAGGGAAAGAGGATAAGAACCAGACCCTCCCCCTCCAGCCTGAATCTTTTTACATCCTTCACTTTTCTCAAGTAATATTCATTTCTTTTGTTGGCTTTTTCTTGTGACATTAAATTATTCTACAGATACCGGCTTAATAAAAATTTATTTGTTGCGTAACTCTTCAACATATATGCTAATACTCATCCTAGCAAACGAAGTCCTCATAAGATTAAGCACCGTAGGATAAGAAGTGCTTCCATCAAAAGTTGCGTACACACAGGGCCCTCTGTAAGTAGTTGTGTTTGTTTTTGTGTGTCACAAAGAACTTTCCTGAAAGAGGTCAGGTTGAGTGCAGTTTTTACTTTACCATCTTTAGACATTGCTTGCCATCTGTGTTAACTACACAGCCTTTACCCTTTGAACATGCGTTTACCCACACATGTGTTTAGGCACAACAGAATGATGGCCCAAATCCCTCCCCGTATGAAAACCTAAATGTCAGTGGAGTCCTTATGATCACGCACCAGCCAGTAAACTCGAGGCTACTGTGTGAGGCCATTTGAAAGCCAGTATGGAAAATCACGGAGCGTTATCCCAACTCCATCGCAATCTCCTCCCCTTGCCACAACCGTCTCTGGTTTCCAAATCCCTGTTAGGAAGGGATGGGTGGCAGGTCACTGGGAACAGTCACACATCTGCATTGGAGGACAATTTTCAGGAATCAGTTCTTCCATTCTGCCAAGTGGGTCCAGGCTTGGCTGCACGTGTCTCACCCCACAGAGTCATCTCCCCAGCCTCCTGTCCCATATGATTCATCGGGAAATCCTATCAGTTATACACCCAGCTGTGTTCCAGATACACCTTCTTTTTCTTAATCTAATTTAAGCCTTCGTTATCTCTTACTTTATCTCTGTCCAAGCTTTCTACCTTAATGCTCCCCTCTTTCTCCAAATGCAGACCTTGAAAAAACTCACATATATAGAAGAGTAAAAAAGAGCTGGGCATGGTGGCCCATATCTATAATCCAGATATTTGGGAGTCTATGGCAGGAGGGTTGGAGTCTCTCTTGGGCTAAATGGTGAGTCCAACCCAGTGGGGGCTACATAACATCAAAAGTCAAACAACCAAACAGCAACAAAGCCAACACCCACCTCCTAGCCTTTAGAAATACTAATGCATTGCTGCGTTTGCTTCAGCCTCTTCTTTCTCTTGGGTGTTAGGCTCAGGACCTAACATACATTTCTTACTCTTGCAGCATTTTATTCTCCCAATGGGGAGGGGGGAAAAGACAGGGAAGGCACCGTGGCACATAACCATAATCCCAATGCTTGGGAGGCTGAAACAGGAAGATCTCAAATTAAGGCCATCCTGGGTTATATAGTAAAACTTGTCTGAGAAAAAATAAATAAATAAATAAATAGCATAAAAGAAAATACAGCTATTTATTTGGCTCACAGTTTTGGAGGATAAACCTTTAAGATTGGGCAATGCCAGCTCATGAGTCTTTTTAGAGGACCCCTGGTCTTCATTACATGCTGGTATGTGGCATCCTGGTGAGATTGCACATCAAGGAAGACATCACAAGAGGCAAGAAGCCAGAGACCAAGTCAGCCTGACCTTCTGTCTAGCAACCCCTTCTGAGATTTATACTGTGTAACTAGCATGGATGCTGAAGGGCCTACCTAAGTTCTGCCTATCAACAGGCCAAGGCAGTTTCTTTATTCATTAACCAATGAAAGCAACACATAGACAGAAGGACCTCCCACACCAGGCTACCTCCTCCTCAGCTAAGAGCCCTTGAGCTTCTGCCTCCTTTTTACAAGAGATGCTGGGTGAACAAAGAAAGCAAAGGAAAACAGTGTTGTGGGACAGTATCAGAAGGCAGAAGCGGGAAGATCGCCAGCTGAAGGCCGGCCTGGCTACACAGTAAAACTATCTCAAAAAAAACACAAAA
This sequence comes from Alexandromys fortis, assembly GCF_014885135.2. NCBI lineage: Eukaryota > Metazoa > Chordata > Mammalia > Rodentia > Cricetidae > Alexandromys > Alexandromys fortis. The sequence goes on along the minus strand of NW_026067908.1, from coordinate 12,433,868 downwards.
AAACAAACAAACAAACAAAAAACCCAAGCAATAACCAAAGCAGAAGGATGCTAGGTTCCCAGATAACTTGGTGCAGCAGAACTGCCAAAGATCTTGGTGAGAAAAAAAAGCAAACTGACTTCTTTCATGCCTCTGTTATAATTTAGTCTCTCTCATTCAGTCAGAATCGGCTTCAGTTCAGATGGTGCTTCCTCACCACACCTTCCCCGCCTAGCCTGCTAAAGTAGCTCGACCCACACAGATGTAAGTCCTTGTCTAGCAGGCCAGTCTATTCCGTTGCTTGCATGAAAATTTTGTCCTTTTTTTCTGCATCCCCCACTGAAAAATAAGCTTCATGGAGCGAGAGATATGACTACCTACGTAACTTATACATTTTCGGGGCCTACAAAGTACCTGGTGTGTATACACAGTGATTATTTGTTGACTGAATGAATGGATCAACAGAAATGGGGGCTACTAATTCATTTTCATCATTTTAAACTGTTGGTAGACAGGGACAATCTGTGTGTGTGTCCAAGTGTGTGCATGTGAGTATTTGTGTATGTCTGTATTCATGTGTGTGGGTGTGCCTGTGAAGATCAGAGGACAACCTCAGGACTTGGTCTTGTGTGTGTGTGCATGTGAGTATTTGTGTATGTCTGTATTCATGTGTGTAGGTGTGCCTGTGAAGATGAGAGGACAACCTCAGGACTTGGTCTTCACCTTCCATCTCATTTGAGAGAGCATCTCCTGTTGTTCAGCCCAAGTATGCCAGGCTCTCCGGCCCAAGAGTTTCTGGGGAATTCTCTTGCCCCACCTTCCTACCCACCATAAGAGCAGTTATAGACACATGCTACCGAGTCTAACTGTATATGGGTCCCAGGGATCTGAACTTGGGTCCTCAGGTTTTCATGGCAAGTGCTTTACTTTAGCTGTCTCTTCAGCACCGTACATTTTTGAAAGTTAGGTGACAAACGACTAAGAAGTCATTGATGGTGTAGTGGTTGGCATTGCTGCCTTCCAAATGAATAAGAGAGAATATATTCTCAAAGATTCTTTTGAAGTAAAAGTCAGTGATAAAAGTTCATAACAGATATGGTAGCTTGTAAACCCAGCATTCAAGAGACCAAAACAGGAGAATCTTTTGAGTTCAGGACCAGCCTGGGCTACATATTGAGACACTTCTAAAAAAAAAAAAAAAAAAAAAATCCTCCCCACCCAAAACAGAAGTTCAATCACAAATACTTTCACTTAAAAACACATATTTAAAAGTTTAGGGATTGGAAATACCGTTGAGTTGGCAGAGTGCTTATCTAAGAGGCAGGAAGCTTTGGGTTCCATAGGTAAGAACCAGATATGGTAGAACAGACCTGTGATCCAACACTTGGGATGTGGAGATGGGACAATCAGAGGTTCAAGGACATCCTCAGCTACACAACAAGTTCTAGACAAGCATAGGATACATGGGGCCCTGTTTGGAAAAAAAAAAAAAAAAGCAAATAAGCAAACCCAAAGATTTCAAAGTCTAGAATCCTGGGGAAATAATTTGTATATTAGAGAAAAAGCCAGCAACACTTTTATCGCTACTAGATATAAAATGATGAAAGAAAGAATTATTTGACTTTGTTTTAGGGGTTTTAAATTTGGGGTGGGTTTTGGCGGTGAGGTTAGTTGTTTATTTGCTTGTTTATTTTTTAAAAAAGATTTATTTTTATATACATTGGAGTTTTGTCTGCATGCATGTCTGTGTAAGAATGCCATATCCCCTGGAACTGGAGTTACAGATAGTTGTGAACTGCCATGTAGGTGCTGGGAAATTGAATCCAGGTTCTTTGGAAGAGTGGCCAATGCTCTTAACCACTGAACCATCTTTTCAGCCCCTGGTTTGAGTTTTTGATGTTTTGCTTTGGCTTTTTCCTCAGGGAATTCTTTGCGTGTGTGAGAGTGTGTGTGTGTGTACGCACTACACATGTGTGTGCATGTGTATATGGAGGCCCTTTGACAATCTCAGGTGTCACCCCGCAGGCATCAATCACCTTTTCTCTGAGGCAGAATCTCTCACTGGCTCGGAATTTATCAAGTGGGCTACAGCGGCTAGCCAGCAAACCTCAGAGTTCTCCTGTCCTGCCTGTGCGGTGTTGGTGTTTCAAGCACACTCTACCATGCCGAGAGAGTGTCATATCCCTTGAAGCCAGAGTTACAAGCAGCTGTAACTGAACCCTGGTCCTCCGGAAGAGCAGAAAGGGCTCTTAACCACTGAACCATCTCTCGAGCCCCTGTCCCAGTTTTCTGAGCAACAGAAAGTGTCCAATCAGGAGGGAACTGTGCCCTGATGAGGAGATTCACTGGTCAGAGGGGTTGCATGAATGAAGTAGCCTTGAGACACCATTTTCATCTGAAATATCGGACCCTTTGCAAAGTGCTGGCAACGAACATGGCTTCACTTGCTCAGTTAACAGATGAGGTTTCAGCATTCACCATAGGCTAAGCAGGTAAGGAGATGGGAGCAGTGATCAAGCACGGTCTGTGATCTTCAAAGACTTCCAATCCAGTGGAAGGACCACGACACAGAAACAGAAAAGGCCAAACAGCCTTGCAAACTGGGTCAGCTATAAAGTCGGAGAGAGAAAACACAAAGCGATGAGACAAACATGAGATGACCCAGGGGTCAGGGGAGAGCCTGTGGTAGGCATGGTAGGCATGGCCTCAGAGAAGAGGAAGGAATTATACAGATACAAAAAAAAAGGGGGGGGGGCTGGAGAGATGGCTCAGAGGTTAAGAGCAGTGCCTGCTCTTCCAGAGGTCCTGAGTTCAATTCCCAGCAACCACATGGTGGCTCACAACCTTCTGTAATGAGATCTGGTGCCCTCTTCTGGCCTTCAAGCATACACACAGAAAGAATATTGCATACATAATAAATAAATAATTTTTTTAAAAAAAAGTATGGCTTTACCAGGCTTATATTTCTGTGGGACAAGGGAAGATGGGAGCTTTGAGTTCGAAACCAGCCTGGTCTGCACAGGCCAGCCAGGGCTACATAGTGAGCGCTGTCTCAAACTCTCAAACAAAACAAATACAAAAGAGGAGATGGTACTGAAGATAACCTGCGACACCCCAACTGCCTGTCCCCCAGAAAAAGCCTGTATTTACAGCTAACAAACATAAATATTTTGCCCGCCCTCACCGTCAGCGGACGCACACATGAGGACCACCTAGGCACTCTCTGAACGAGACTTTGAGTAGGCATCTGTAGTGAAGGACAAACACAAGCTCGTTTATGCCCCTGGAGGAAAAGGCACTTCGACCATTTCTGAGCAGGTAGCACGCCAGATGCCTCTGCAGGGAAAGAAGGAGCCCTAAAATCAATCAGGTACCTAAGAAACGCAAGCCGCCTCTAGGACAGAAGGCTCCAGTGAGCTCTCGAGGAGAGACTGCCTCCTTCACTTGCACATCTTCAAGCACAGGGCTGATTTACACTCCTGTGTCCTCCAAGACGCCATCCCTTTAGGGCATCTGCATAAATATGCCTTCTGACAAACACGTACTACTGCGTGAGTGTAAAGTAACTGACAACATCATACGCATTTCTGAGTAGGCCAGGAAGGCTAATCTCTGCATACTCAAACAAAGGAGATCGAAAAATCACCCTATGTTTAAAAGCGAATTGCTGTTTCTCAGTGGGGTCCCTAAAACAAGCTCCCAAACCTATGACATTGTCCCCTCTTGAACAGAATATTGCTAGATGAAATTTCTGCCCAGGAGTTATTTTTTTCTCGCCTGCCTGCAGAAGAAGTGGCACAGATAGTCCGTCCTTGTGTTCTGAAATGATTGTGATGCTGAGTCACACCATTTGGGGTACATGTCTGAAAGATCACCAGAACCAAGTGGCAATTACCAAACATCCCTTGGAATATCAGGAGGGCAAAGGTCCAGACTGTTGTGTGGTAAGAAACCAGACCATTTCTTAATGAATCTTGGGGATATTAAACTGTCGCCTTCATATATATTGCTCCACAGAGCAGTGGGATCTTGCATGTCAGGATTGGGCACAAAGAGCAAACACTTCCTACCACCCTGCATTTCGTGGGATTTATCTGGGAATCTGAGTCCTTGCCTTTGTATATCTATGTTGAAATAAGAAGCGCGGCGGGGCTGCGTCCCCAACACCCCAGCCGCTTGGCTAGCTCACGCCCGAAATAACAACACACAAACTGTATTCATTTAAAGAACTGCTTGGCCCATGAACTCTAGCCCTTACAGGCTAATTCTCGCACCTGGACTAGCCCGTTTCTAATAATGTGTGTAAGCACCCCAAGGTGCGCTTACCGGGAAGATTCTAGCCTACATCCATCTTCATCGCGTGTGCCTCAGAGAGCAGAGCTATCGCGTCTACCCGGGAGAGCTGAGCATGGCGTCTGTGATCCTGAGAGCAGAGTCTCTCCGGGAGCAGAGCAGAGTCTGACCTCACTTCCTCTTCCGCCCAGAATTCTATTCTGTTTACTCCTCCCATCTATGTTCCAAGCTGAGGCCAAGCAGTTGGTTTATTATAACTTAACCAATGAAATCAACAGATTGATATATGACACTCCCACATCACTTCCCCTTTTTCTGTTTAAACAAAAAAAAAAAGGCTTTAACTTAACATCCAAAGCTCTAGAAATGACAGAGACATCTCGCTGCCTGGACAGTCACCCAAAGTTCCTCTGTACCGTTGGGGCATCCATCTTCGGCCTACAGGCCCATAGTTTCCAGCAGACATTTCCACAAAGCAGGAAATTTCAAAGGCAGTCACTATCTGCTTGTCCTGAAGAATGTCTTGCAGACTCTTTCATGAATCAGGAACCCCGAAAGATCATCTCACCTTTAGGCAAGTTCAGCAGTCCTCTCTCTGCGGGTTCTCTGTGTCCAGTTTATGCAATAGTCCAGGCAAGAGCAGTTTCTTGCCCAAATGGCTATCAAACTCCATAAGGATCCTCTTCGATGCCCATCTTCCTCTTGAAGTAGATTGGTGCTGCCAGGAGCAGAGTGTCTCATTGTCATGAAAAGTCCTAAGTTATTAAAACATTTAAAATGCCATATTCTATAATCTTTGAAAAATATGAAGAATGCCTATCTAAAATATATCTATGCACATCTAGAAAATCTTAACTAACATGACTACAAACTTAACTATTATTAATGATTATTCATTAACAACCTATATACATTACAAAATTAACCTTAAATTTAAATCACTAAAGCAAAATCCATATCAATGTAAATTATTCATACCTATATCATCTCCCCCTTTAAATGTAAAAGAACATTTATAAACAATATTTGGGAACATGGGCGCAGTTTTTTCTCTCCAAACTGCTTCCTGCTGAATGGGGGCGTCGTTAATTAGGTCTTTCATGGTATAACCTGTGTGCTAGTTTCATCTCAGTTGGCAGTTGAGCGAAGCAATTTTCTGAAGGTATTCACAGCAACCGTTCAGGAGGGCGTGGTCCATCATACCATATCGGAATAGAAGAAATGAACAGGGTCTCATCCTCTGTGAAAACAAAATAAGAAACTCCTTTCCAAAGTATCATGTCCTTAGATCCAAATTTCAAAGTCAAGGCATCAAAATCTCTACGATGGATTAGTTCAGCAGCATTTATAAACAAATATCTTTTAGCAGCTGTTGCTCCTTCCTCAGCATTCAAACAATTCAAAGAGAGCATAATAGTATACAGTATCAAGATTCTCTGTGTATTTTCCATCTTTGTACGCTTTATTTTAACCTCTATTTCGTTTATTTTTACTTTTATTTTATATTCTCTGTATCTCTTTGACCTGGAATAACTCTGTAGACCAGGCTCTCCTTGAACTCTCAGAGATCCGCCTGTCTCTGCCTCCCAGGCATTGGGATTAAAGGTGTTTGCTACCACACCTTGAACTCACAGAGATCTGTTTGTCTCTGCCTTCTAGGCACTGGGATTAAAGGCGTGTGCTACCACACCTTGAAGTCACAGAGGTCAATCTCCCTCTGCCTCCCAAGTGTTGGGATTAAAGGCGTGTACTACCACACACAACTTCTCTTTTTCTTACTTTTTTTTTAAAACTTTTAACTTTTAGCTTGCATATATTTTTAACACACTGTAAATCATTTAAACATTTTCTTTATCTTTGAATCTCTTTACTGTATATCTCTCTTTTTCTGACCACACGAGCCTTTAAATTACTGAGCAATATGAGTAGGATTAAAGCCGTGGCTTTGCCAGCTAGATCCAGTCCATTCCTTAGCTTTCCGGCCTCACGGCTGAGGTACCGGTTGTAGCCACGTTTACTGCCACAACTCTATGGCATTTCAAGGTCCCTGGCAGCCAGCGAGCTACAACAGACAACACTTAAGTCCTCTCTCTCTGTAGCCGGCCCTCCTGCCTCAAACAGTCAGAGTTTGCCCTGGCAGGACGGCCCAGAAAGCCGGCATTTTTAAACGAAACGGCACAGCTTTTTTCCTGCTACGGCTGAAAACCGAAAAGCATGCATTCAGCTTTTCACCAACACCGTTTAAGTGTTTCATGGCAGGACCTCTTAATGAGCTGCAGGGTTTTGCAGCTGAAGCTGAGTCAGGAAGCCTCTCTTAGATGAGAGCGCTTGCTTGCTTCTAACAAGCAGAGGAGACCCGAGAAACTGCAGCTGGTTTATTATAACTTAACCAATGAAATCAACAGATTGATATATGACACTCCCACATCATATCTACATACTCATGAATGCAGTGTCTATGGAGGCCCAAAGAGGGCACCAGATCCTGTGGACTTGAAGTTACAGACGGTTAGTTACTACGTGGGTGCTAGGAACAGAACCTGGGGCTTGTACAAGAACAGTAAATGTTCTTAACTTCTGAGCCATTCCTTTAGCCCATTTTCTTTTAATTTTATAGAATTAGTGAATTGTCTGTATGTATGTAAGTGTTCCATGTGCAAGCCTGGTCCCCTCAGAGGCCGGAAAAGGTCCTCACCTCCCTGGGGCCGGAGTTACATAAGATTGTGAGCTGCCCTCTGAGAGCTGGGAACTGAACTTGGGTAGTGGACAAGAGCCGGAAGTGGTCTTAACCACTTGGCCATCTTTCCTTCCATTCATGCCCTCTTTGAACACATTGTAATCATCCTTTTGACTTCTCTGTCTGAAAACTCATTTAAGTCATTCCCCCGGGCTCATTACTGCAGGACTTGTAACATTTGGAGGGGACCTGATGCCTTGGGTTGTCGCATGCCTTGTGTTTTTGTACTGGGACATGAGTATCAGAGTTAGATCATTTTAAGGGATCTTTCTTCCGTGCGTCTGCAATGCTCAGAAGGGATTAGGTTGCAGTAGGGATTGAGGTGTCATTTTCCTCTGTTAGGTTTGTGTTCAGGGCCCCAGACTCTGTCCCTAGTCCTCCCCTGAGAGGAGAATTTTTTTTTTTCATTTTCCAGGTGTAGACCCACTATGAAAATACAGTAATAATTACCCCGGAAGTACTCATTTTAGGGATTAAAGAGACACTGACAGTACTGCGTATTCTAAAATATCAGTAGTCATGGGTGTGAATGGCAATACAAAGAGGAAAAATAGGAAGACTATGGTTAGTATTAGATTGATAACTAGAAAATAAAAGATGCCAGGTAGTGGTGGTGTACGCCTTTAATCCCAGCACTCGGGAGGCAGAGGCAAGCAGATCTCTGTGAGTTCAAGGCCAGCCTGGCCTACAAAGCGAGTGCCAAGAGAGGCCCCAAAGCCACACACAGAAACCCTGTCTCAAAAAACCCAGAAAAGAAAAAAAAAATGTAAAAGATATACATAGTAGAAGGAACTGTAGGGTGTGAGAGGGGAGGGAGCTTGACTTAAAGGCAGACTGGAGAGAAGCTATGATATCAGATAACACAGAACAGTCTCCTCTCTCAGGAGGCTGAGGCAGAGAGACCCTGCACACCAGGGCAGTCAATATTCTTTGTGCAGGGGGTAGGGAGAGAGAGGCAATACAGGGCAAAAGCAGAGGAGGATGAAGAAGACCTGAAACCAACATTGGGTATTAAAGAAGAAATCAGTGTAGTGGGTTAGAAGAGCTGGGTAGCAATATCAAATGAAAACCGACTGTCCTGACTGCTGAATTCCATCTGCAGTTCATCAGGGTTCCTTCCCCAGCTCCTCTGCCAGCACTGACATTTCAACCCCCACAACCTTTCCCCACCCCACCCCTGCTAAACTGTGTCCCTTTCAGAACGGGGCTGCTTGAGTTTGCTTTCTTTTGCTGTGATAAAACACGCCGACCAAACGAAACTTGAGGAAGAAAGGATTTATTCCATTTTACAAGTCCAAATCCATCATCGAGAGAAGGCAATGCAGGAACACAAGCAGATCAGGGGCTTGAAGCAGAGGCCAGGTTCCCAGAGGCATCAAGATCAGCTAGGTACCTTTCTGAATAGCCTAGAGGTGCTACTGCCCACCGTGGGCTGGGCCCTCCTCTGTCAATCAACAATCCAGAAAATGCTCTACTGGCGTGCCCACAGGCCAACTGCTGGAGAAAATTTCTCAACTGAAGCTTCCTTTTCCCAGGCATGCCAAGTGGACAACCAAGATTAGGCATCACAGTGAAGCGTGTTGAATATGAATTATATTGCATTATTTCATTAAGGCTTCTAGGAAAACTCCTCAAAAATTCTTTTTGGAGATAGGGTTTCATGTAGTCCAGGCTGGCAGGCTCTGCAGCTAAGGGTGATGGTGTGGACCAGCCTGCCGCCCCACAGCTGCACACCACCATGCCACATCACGACTTTGTTTTGCTCTTTTGTTTTGTCTTGGCTGCTTGATTGACTGGCTTCTTGGTGTATTCTGAGACAGCATCACACACACACACCACAGACTGGTCTCAAGTTAGGATGACCTCAAATATGTGCTCTTCTTGCCCATCTCCCGAGCAGTGCTCTTAGCCTCTGAGCCATCTCTCCAGCCCTAAATGTAAAATTTTAAAGTAAGCTGTTCTAGTTTACTGGCTTCAGTTGCGTCTGTCTAGCGTGTGTTCAAGTTTACACAAAAACTGAGACTATTTCAGGTGCCTCAACTTCTACTCAGAAACGCAATGTTCCAAAGGAAAGACTGCTCGGTCTGTCCTACTGACGTGAATGAATCCTCTCCCACTCCCTCCAGCCACTCTGACTCTCCCTGAGCACCCAGGACTCTGTATCCTTATCTTTTAGTCTCTTGTGTTATAAAGCTTGTTTGGTTGTTAGCGTGGTCTTCTCAAACAAGGATCGTCCCTTAGTATGCCTGGAACAGCCCTACCAGCGATTTGGTAACGTTATTTTAGTGCATAAACTGAAGCACATTTGGTGATGATTAATAGCTTTAATATATTTTATAATGTTCTTAAAATAGTTTTTAATAATAAAGCAATTAACTCTAATAAGGTGTTTGGAAAAACTCATGAAATAATCATATAAATATTCTACACATATTCCGAAAGGCACGTTTAGAAAATGGACATGAGAAATCAACAAAGAGGACCCTAAGAGAGACATGTACGGATCTATATAGGAAGGGGAAAAAGACAAGATCTCCTGAGTAAGTTGGGAGCATGGGGGTCATGGGAGAGGGTAGAAGGAGATAGGGGAGGAAAGGAAAGAAGCAGAGAAAAATGTATAGTTCAATAAAAACAATTTGAGAAACCAAATGATTTTGTGCCATTCTTAAGATTCATCCATGAGCTCAAAATAAGATGCTCAAAAATTTTGCCAAAGGGATTCTGAAGATCAAAAGCTGAGCTTGGTGGCACACACCTTCAGTTCCAGCACTTGGAAGACAGAGGCAGGCAGATCTCTATGATTTTGAGGCCAGAATGGTTTACAAAGTGAGTTCTACATAGAGAGACCCTGTCTCAAAAATAAATAAGTAAATAAATAAAAAACAAACAAAACAAAAACCAAATTCTGAAGATCACCTGGTAAGAAGTTAGAGAGGGGCCTAGCTCACTTCTCTAGGAAACGAAAGGGTGCAACCCCATAAATAAACGTTTAATGGTTTGTGTATTCAGCTTCTATTAATGCTAATGGGGATTAAACCCAGACAAGAGAGAGATGAGAACACCAAATGAGTTCCTAAATGTGAAAACCAGGAATATCTACACATTGCATAATCCTAAAGTTAGGGAAACAAAGCCCAGGAAACAAGTGGAGTTCTACAGCAGCAGACTGAGCTGCTAACAGACCAACTGGCTCTGTTCACTACAGTATGTCTGCAGCTTTGCAACCACACAGTATGCCTGCAGCTTTGCAACCTCCACAGTGTGTCTGCAGCTTTGCAACCACACAGTGCGTCTGCAGTTCTCCAAACTCCTTCAGTTCTAGGAGGCAGCAGGCAGATGTTGGTGATCTGCAGTCACTCTTGTCCAGCACAGAATCCCGTGGGCTTTCAGAACTACCAAGAGGACAGAAAGGGAGTGGAGGAGCCCTGTTTGGTGACACAGAGAACCTGTAGAGGATCCCCTTGTCTCCTATTCCTCTGACTTGGTCCTTTGACTTGGCAGTTTCTTCTGCTTGGAATAGGACTTCTGAATCTAAGAATTTTGAATGAAAGCCAAATAATTTGTTCTGTAAGAGCCTGCCTGGAAAGCCAATTGTCCGACAACATGAAACAAACAAAAATACCAGCCTAAGAGAATCATCTAGCTTTTCTGAAAACCCAAATCTTCCCTATAGGGAATATAATATATAGTTTCAAGAATATGTGACCATAATCACTTTCTATTTATTTGTTTTTAAATTTGGTCAGTTTCAGACACCTTGAGGTATGTGGAGGGGGGGGGTATGTGTTTGCATGTGAGTGTGGAAGACACTGGGTGTCATCCTTAATTGGTCCCCACTGATTTTCATTTGCTGATACGTGTTCATATAATACAATAATGAAATACATTGTATAGACAGCATCCTATGAATAGCCACTTATGACTGCTTTCACAGGTAGGTCTCCTTCTTTTAAAAATATTTTTATTACAGTTATCCTTGTATTTAATGTATTTTTACCATATTCACCCCTAATAAAAGAGTTTGTTCTCATATTCCCCTCCTACTCCCTCTGAACTCCTACTTTTTCCTAGAACATCCCCCTTTGGCTTTTGTATCTTTCTTTTAAATGATCCACTGAATTTAATTAGAGTTGTGTGCATGAATACATGTGTGGGGTCATTTATTGAACCATGGACGACTTAGCAGTGACTACACTGATGGGGAATAAAAAAAAGATGACCCCTTGCTCAGCAAACACTACTTGACAATAGCTCTTCCGCTGTGGTGAGCCTCAGCTCCTCTTGCATTCTCTTGCATACTGACTGGCTCAGTCTTGTTCAGGCCTTGTGCATGTGACCACAGCTGCCTTAAGTTCCCTGTCACAGCATTCCTCCTCATTCTCTGGCTCTCATGTTTCTTTTTCTCCAGTGTCTCTTCTGAAATGTCCTCCGAGCCTTGAAAGAGTTGAAAGAAGTGTCTCACTTATGGATGGGTCACTTATTCTCAGCACTTTGACTAAGCATGGGTCTATGCATTAACCACTGCTCACTGAGAAAGGAAGCTTCCTTGACCAAGACAGAGAGCAGTTATAAGCTGTGGTCAAAAACAAATATTCAGGGGGTTGGAGAGATGGCTTGGTGGTTAAGAGCACTGGCTGCTCTTCCAAAGGTCATGAGTTCAATTCCCAGCAACCACATGGTGGCTCACAACCATCTGTAATGAGATTTGGTGCCCTCTTCTAGTGTGTGGGCATACATGGAAGCCGAGTGTTGTATACACAATAAATAGATAGATAAATAAATAAATCTTTAAAAAAAAACCAAATATTCAGAAGACACTTGACATTATATTCACTTAGCAAAACAGCAGTAATAAGGGCCTATGACCTCCTCAGCCATGGATTTTTGATTCGGTTAACAGTATGAATTCCCTTCTGTGGAAAGGACCAGAGATCCAACCAGAAGACAATTGGTTAGCCTCATAACAGTAATGCCATTATTGCACACTGAACATCTCTTACTTAGCAGATCTGTCTTCTAGCAGGCACTGTTGAGCCCTGGGAAAGACTGCCGATGACTTTTCCTTCCCAGCAGCCTGCATAGCACCATCCAGGACTACGGAAGCCAGCCAATGGGACAGCTTGATTTATGTCTGCAGCCAGAGTTTCACATTATTCTGCCTGGCCATTGGCTGAAACGACCTTATTCATCAACCAATTAAAACACACACACACATAGTCACAGCATACAAAAGGACATCCTACATCAAGTATTAATTCTGTAGTTAATATAACCTACTGAAAGTTACTGAATCTTGAACTCAACAATGTGGAGTCAAGTTTCACATGGCTGTAATTCTTTCTACTGGAAAATGAGAAGTGATAATCTTTGCCCTACTTATCTCTGAGAATTATTAAGACACTCAAATTAGAAATGAAATGAAATAATTTGAAACTGGGCATGGTGGCTCGGGCCTGTAACAACAAGCACTCGGAAGGCCGGGAGTCTGAGGTAGATAATCACTGTGAGTTCTAGACCAGCCTGGGTTAGAGTGAGAAACTCCGTCTTCAAAGAGCAAAACCATTTGAAGCACAAACCTCAGTTCCTGTGCTCAATAATAAGTACTTCTCTTTGTTTATTTATTTTTGTTTTTCAAGACAGGGTTTCTATGTCTAGCCCCGATTGTCCCGGAACTTGCTCTGTAGACCAGGATGGCCTCAAACTCACAGAGATCTGCCTGCCTCTGCTCTGATCTCCCCAGCCCCAGTGCTGGGATTAAAGCCATGTCCTGGTTATTATAATAATTTTTTTTTAGAATTAAATATATGTGTTTTCCCCTAAAAAATCTTCAGAAATAGACTCTTTTACTAAAAACCAACTCAATCTCCAAGGTCCTTTTCATAATTCACTCTCCTTGGACCAGCGAAGTAGCTCAGCGGGTAAAGGTGCTTGGCGCCAAACCTGACGACCTGAGTTCAATCCCCAGCTCCCACGTGACGGAGGCTACAACTGCTGCCGTGGCTTGCCCTCTGACCTCTGTACTGGTGTAATGGCACACTGTGTGCACGCCCACAATAAACAACCAAACAGAAAGCGTTCTCTGCCCTGTCTCCACTAATCCTCAGCTCATTCACATTGAGAGTCATCTGGTTTCATTTTCTCCTTGTTCCGTTGCTGTTAGCGTCTATGTTCCAGCTGTGCTGGGAAGTGGGAGCAGCTTCACCAAACAAGACCCCCGGCACATCCTCGCCGTAACAACCCAGACAAGCCCATAGAGCGCTGTCGTTCCTAACTTCACTCCATGCTCTTGCCTCCGTTTCCACTGCTCCCACCCCGGTCCAAGACAGCAGCAGCAGCATCTCTTGTGTAGATTTACTACTGCCCGCTAATTGGATTTCTCCCATTCCCCTCTAGGCCCTTGAAGTAATCTTTCCAAATCCTGCATCTCCTCTTGCCACCCGTCAAGCTGAAAATCCATTAGTGACTTCCTGCTGTTCTAAAGACAAAGACCCTGCTCTTTAATAAAGCCTCCACGAGTCTGCACGTTAGGGACCAGCATGCCTCTCAAGCTTCATCAGTCCCCTTTTCAATCCGTGCCGCATCCCTTTCTTTTAAGTTCTTTGTAAGCAGCCTGTCCTGCTGCCACAGGATCTTTGAGCACGCTTCTCCTCGCCTCTTTGCCTAATTGCCTCCTACTCATCGGAGGTCAAATTATCACCTCTCTGCCCTTCCTTCCTTGGTGTTTCTAAAATTCCTTCTGAGGGGAGACATAATATCTACCCTTCCTCTTGAGGACCCAGCAACAAACCAAGGCATAATTCCACCAAAGTTCATTCTAGGGAACCAGTGACTTTACCTGGCTTACTTACAGAGCACAGGAAAAGGGTTATTTACTGGAGTGTAGGTACTCACCCTGAAAAGACCTCACTACTAAGTCTGTATCTAACAGGGATATATGTGGCTTTTCCAAAGCCTCGTAGATAGAGAGCCCCCTGTTCCAGTTTTCCTTGCCCTAGATACGTCAGCCCCTCCCCAAGGTTACATGCAGTTAGGACAGAGTTACAACAGGTGGTAAGAAGGTAGGTACTCAGGTGAGGGTCTCCTTACCCTCCCTGCCCCTCAAGAGAGGACGGAAACAGTCAACAAGCCCAGGAGGTGGGCTCTGATCTTTGGCAAAGGAGAACAACTGAACTCTAAAGTTAGCAGTTATTTGACTTGAAGGAGGGTCAGGTAGATCACTCAGTCAGAGGGGCTTTGAAATGGCCACGAATATCTCATAACACCGGTCATTCAGCCATTGTCTGATTCCCATAATGACTGGTTTTGCCGCTCATTATTCTCAGCACCTACCCGTCCTCATACCAAGCACATAGTAGCTGCTCAATAAATATTACGGACCAAGTTAGTTCATAAATTAATTCATTCCAGTAATGGGGAAAGCTCATCAGTAGGCAAATTCATCTCAGTAAACAATAATGTCAACCCTGAGAAACTAGACGTTTTTCTTTCTTATTTAAAGATGTGCTTGCCATGCCTGTAATAAGGCTTGGTACCTATCAAGAAACACTTCTTAGATCAATGAATAAATGAAGAGATAAAATATGGATACCACAAGGAATAATGATAAAACTTAGCAAAATTCAGTATACCTATTTAATAATTTAGTTTGTGTTTTTGTTGTCTGCTTTATTAACAAAATTTCCTAGCATCAGTAGCACAGCTGTTTTCTCACTGAGTGGTCTTGGGGAACTTCCATAACCTCTTTGAAACTCTGTTTTCTCATTCTCAAAGTGAGGATGATCCCCACTGGTTCTGGCACCCTCCCAGGGCTGGCATAAAAATCAGAGGAGATCATGTAAGCCCTGGCATCTTCACAGGGCCAGTGTGAGAACCAAGGAATGCCATGTAAGCTGCAGATGGTCATACAATGCTCTGGAGAGAGCATTTCTGTCACCTTAGCAGTTATTAGGGGTTTTGTTTTTGGTCTTTTTGTTATTTTATCTTCTTTTGAGGACCAAACACAGGGCAACTGCTCTACCACCAAGTTAAATCCTCAACCCCAGGAGAGAGCATATCTGAATGTCTGCCATACCACACACAGTGTGGTACTCAGTAAGGGATCGAGTAGTTAGTGACCACAGAAAACCCATTCCTCTTCATTCCTTCCCACGTCTCTATGTTTGTCAAATGTAACAGTCCCCATGTTCTCAGAAACGCTGGGAAGGATGAGGTATATTAAGGAGCAGCCAATGCTGCATGAAACAGGACGTAGACCCTGAGCAAGAGATCTGGCGGGCATCCAGAGAGTAGAGGAAGGATTGTAATTTAACATCTGGGACCACACCAAGCAGAAGATGTGGTTACAAAAGGAGTTGGGAGGAGTGCTTATGGTGCTTGGGGTCAGACATAAGCATCACTGTTTTAGAAAAGCTCTTTTCTGGATGCAGTTGCCTAGGAGACGTTAACTGGCTGGCACAAAGAGCATGAGGCAGGGTGGTAGAGTGGAGGGCTTCAGTTGCCTTTTCTGATGTGTGCTGTGGGTGGAAGGGTACATGGGGCACACATGGTATGTAGAAACCAGAGATCAGCATCGAGTGACTTCCTCTCTCTCTCTCTCTCACACATCTCTGAATTTTTTTTATTTTTTGAAACAGGATCTCTCCCTGAACCTAGAGCTCACCAATTTGCCCTAGAGCTTGCCGATTTGGTCCTGCTTACTGGCCAGCAAGTCCGGGATTCCTTCCATCTCCACTTCCCCAGTACTGGGACTGTAAGCACACACCACCACCCTGGTTTCTATGTGGACACTGGGGATGGATAGCTATTGTAAATCAAATTCAAGTCTTCCTGCTTGGGTGGCAAACACTTTCCCAACTGCGCCACCTCCCCAGCCCCTAGGCACCTTTTCTTTACGCAGAAGCATGGAATTCCATGCTGTCTTCCTCTAGAAAAAAAGGCCTCTTACCCTCCTCAGGCCGCTCCGCAGCACGGCCTGTTCGTCCCATACTTGTAGCCCCCATTGCAGCCCTAAGCAAAGCGCCATGGAGTCTGTAATACAGGAAACAGGACCGGATGTCTTCATATAGAAGTAATCAGCACGTGGGATGTACACATGGGATGTAAGACAAGCTAGAGGACCAAGCATGACTAAAGAGGCCACCATCTTTGAAATCTTGCCTTCATCATTCTGCGGTATTGGGCCCTTATTCAGGTAGGGCTACTAATTAAACTCTTCAAGGGAGGGCATGGTGTATTTTCTCCCTTTTAAATGTTTTATTTAATATCTTCCCCTGAGTCTGAAAAGAGCTTTACCCTGGGCATAGTGATACATACCTGTAATCCTGGTATTTGAAACTCAGGAGCAGAAAGATCAAGAGTTTAAAGTCCTTAGCTACATAATAAAATCCAGATCAACCTATACTGCAGAAGACTCCTTCTAAAATAAGCAAACATGTGGACATAAAAAAAAAAAGTAAGAAAGAAAGAAGAGAAAGAATAATTGATGACATTTAAAAGGGTCTCAAAACCCAAACCATGCCTTTTCACTGAAAACTAGATGTATACTGGGGAGCAGTGGCACATGGCTTTAATCCCAGAACTCAGGAGCCAGAGACAGGCTGATCTAAGAATTCGAGGCCTGCCTGGTCTACAGAGCAAGTTCCAGGACAGCCAGGACTACACAGAAAAACTCTTTCTTGAAAAACAAACAAATAAACAAAGGAAGGAAGGAAGGAAAAAAGGAAGGAAGAAAAGAATGAATGAAGGAAGGAGTAAGAGCAAGCTGCCAAACGAACTCAGTATCAGGAAAATTGCCTGTGCTTCAATGCTAATGTTAACCATCTTCTGTAACTGAGGCATAGCCAGTAACCACATGCAATACAAATCATGTTCTCAAATTACTGTAGCCCCATATACTCCTTGTCTGTATTACAACAGTTCTCTCCATAAGGAATTTTTTCATTCCTTTCCTCTGCTGGTCTCAACAGAGGATCCAACTAGGAAACTTCACCACACCAAAACTCTAGTATCTACAGTTCTACCAAGAAATCCTTAAAGAGGGCCTGGCGAGAGGGCTCATTGATCAAGAGCACATGCTGCTCTTGCAGAGGCTTCTGTTCCCACCACCCACACAATGACCGACAATGGTCTATCACTCCAGTTCTAGGAGATCCACGCTGTCTTTTGGCCTCTGCAGTCACTGTACACATATGGTACCCAGACACATGTGCAGATAAAACACCCATACATATAAAATAACAATGAGTCTTTTTAAATAAGATTTTTGAGTATTTAAGGATGTGTTTTTTTTTAATTTTTACACAAATACCTTTAGAATTTTGATAATGGTTCTTATAAGTCATAGATCAGTTTGTATTGTGTTAAGCTCTCAGTCCATGAACATGACACATCTTCTTATCTATTTGCTGTTTTGGGGTATGGGAGGGTGACACTTGGTCATTTTCAGTCTTTTTAACTTAATGTTTAGTGTATGCAAGTGTAACTGATTTTCACATATTGATTTTGTGTTTGCAAATTGACTGGATTTGCTTTTTAGTTCTCTTTTTGTTAGTTTTACAGTTTTTGCCCTTAGGATTTAGGACCTATTTTGTTAGTGATATCATCCCACTCTAGCTGGTTCCCTCTTGATGATGTGGGAGGTCTTTCTGTGTATGTGTTGCTTCTATTGGTTAATGAATAAAAAAGCTTCTTTGGCATGGAATAGGGCACAGTAGAGCTAGGTGGGAACACTAAACTGAATGCTGGGAGAAAGAAGGCATGTAGCCGCCACTGCAGACAGATGCAGCAGAACCCTGCAGGTAAACCACAAACCTTGTGGTAAAATATAAAATAATAAAAATGGGTTAATTTAAAATATAAGAGCTAGCTAGCAATACACTTAAGTGCCTGGCCAAGCATCAATTTAATTAATATAGTTTCCGAGTGATTATTTCTGGTCTGGGAGGCCAGGAACAAACAAATAGTCCTCCAACATCTCCCCTTCTATGTTCCCGTCCCTCATATTTCCTTTCCCATTCTTTTTTCCCTTCCTTAAGATTTCTTTTTCTCTTATTATGATCAGAATGGGAGTTTTTCTAGTTTGAATATTGTGACTTTTCGCCAACAAGATCTGCTTACCTAGCCTAGGTTGGCCTTGAACACAGAATCTCCTGCTATAGCCTCCAGGGCGCTAGGATCACAAGGTTGCACTACCACACTCAGCTTTGCTGTGACTTCTAAACTCTAGGCTTTATCTGGGTTGGGGGCACAGTTCCAGGTTCTTACTTCACTCTATGAGGGTAGGAGAATCTTTCCTGTAGGACCTCCAGCTCATCTTTGTTCACACAAGCAAGAGTTCAGCCACACAGCCAGCTCCCAGGCTCTGAAACCTCCCCGAGCCTTCGCATCTGATCTGAAGACCCAGAGCATCCACACAACCCAAGGCCGCTTCCCCAACCAAGGACAGGATTCTACCATAAACAATTTTCTATGAGATACACCTCCCTCCTATTTGTATTTCTTTTTGTTGTTTTGAACTAGGTACATCACATAGGCCAAGATGACTTCAAACTGTACCTGTAGATGATTTTTGAATTTCTGGTTTTCCTGTTTCCACTTCCCCAGTCCTGGAATCACATGTGCTCACCAGGCCGGGTTTATGTGTGATCATCCGGATAGAACCTAAGGCTTCATGAATACCAAGCAAAGCACTCCACCAACTGAGCTCCATCCCCAGTACCGTCTTCTCTTTCATAGTGTCTTAGTTAGAGTTACTATTGCTATTATGAAACACCATAAACAACAACAACAACAAAAAAGTTGGGAAGGAAAGGGTGGATTTGGACTACACTTGAAGTTAATCACTGAGTCACTGAAGAAAGTTAAGGAAGGTATTCAAACAGGACAGGAACCTGGAGGCAGGAATTGATTCAGAGGCCATGGGAGGGATGCTGCTTACTGGCTTGCTCCTCATGGTTTGCTCTGCCTGCTTTTTGATAAGAGCCAGAACCACGAGCCTTCCCACATCAATCACTAATTAAGAAAATGCTCTACAGGCTTGCCTACAGCCCAATCTTATGAAAGTGTTTTCTCAATTGGGGTTCCCTTCTCTCTGATGACTGTAGCCTGTGTCAAGACATTAAAAATTAGCGAACACACATACGCAATATTCTAAACAATTTTAGATTGGCAAAAGTATCTCTGGAATATCTTCAGAATGATGCACAATCCTACTCAAATACGTTGTCCCTTCAAGACTTGTCTGTTTGAGACTAGCAAATTCCCTCATCAGGAGAAATGACATTGGGGGACCTGAGCAAGAAGGAAAGAAACCTTACAAAACACACTCATAGAGACATTTTTAATGAAATTGAAATAAGTCTTATTCCTAATACTCACAGAATCCCTTTCCCTACCAATACAGCATATTTATCACCTTATGCTTTGGTTGTAGAAACCTCTTTCTGGGATAACTCATGGGTATGGTTTGGATGGGCGTGACTCAAGAGAAGATACTCAGAGCTGGCCAACTTGAGAGACCCGTTCCACTGGCCTTCATCCTCATCTAGAACCTGCTTTCTCTGCTGAAGCTAACAAGAAAATGAACTCATCCATGTTGCTAAGTCTGGAGTGCGTTTAGTTAGTACCACCTGCAAACATTTTTGGCTTCCATATGGAGAGAATCTGGTGAAGAATGACCCAAGAAAACCAAGAGACAGAATACTGTGGGAGACCAGGAGCACAATGTTCCTTCTCCTCCTGGGCAGGATCCAAACTTGTGATCCTCAGAGAGCTGTCATGGTCTAGCCGGGAGCAGTGATGCCCTGACCCTCCATCATTTCCCCCATTCCTTCTCCTCTTGGCTGGCTGAGGAGGGATGGTCCAGCAGAAGTCTCTAGGGCCCTGAGAAGGCAATCTAGAAGAAGACATAGACTTGCAGCCTGAAATCACAGCAGGGAAGGCCACCCACTGGAGACGCTTACTGAGAAGGACCACATGGGCTATCGCGGGGCATGCTGAAGTCTGGGAGTTTGAAACAGCACCTCAGCCTACCTGAGTGACAGAGAGGGTGCCTTGCTCCAGACTGCAAAGCCATCTAGCTCTGGGGCTATCTCTGCCTTGGGAAAACCTTTTGCTGAAACTAGTTTGGATGGGTTTTCATTTCCTGCAACAAGGAATATCCAAGGAATACTTTCCCCAGCATAACAGGAAGTGTGAAAACAGAAATAATGGCCTGTGTATCTTCAGGAAGAGTCTTAGTTAGGGTTTCTGTTGCTGGGAAGAGAGACCATGGCAACTTTTTTTTTTTCCCCCGAAACAAGGTTTCTCTGTAGCTTTGGTGCCTGTCCTGGAACTAGCTCTTGTAGACCAGGCTGGCCTCGAACTCACAGAGATCTGCCTGCCTCTGCCTCCCAAGTGCTGGGATTAAAGGTGTGCGCCACCACTGCCCAGCCAACCATGGCAACTCTTACAGAGGAAAACATTTTACTGGAGCTGGCTTACAGTTTCAGAGGTTTAGTACATTGTCATCATGACAGGAACATGGCAGTGCGCAGGCAGACATGGTGCTGGAGAAGGAACTGAGAGTTCTACATCATTATCCACAGGCAGCAGAGAACTGTGAGCCACATTGGGCATAGCTTAAATATATGAGACCTCAAAGCCCGCCTCCACAGTGACACACTTCCTCCAACGAGGCCATACTTCCTAGTAGTGCCACTCCCTACGGCCAAGCATTCAAATACATGAGTCTCCATGGGGACCGTTCTTATTCAAACCAGCACAGAAACAGGTACAAATTCATTTTCCTTTCCATGAGAAGCCAGTATCGAGTACTTGAGAGGCAAATTTTTCTTGAGTTCAGAAACCTGATAACAATTTTCCCTCCGATTCAGATAATCATTTTAAATCATAATTATACTGATAATTGTTGAAATAATGTTGTTTCTCTCCTCTATCATTAATAGTTAAAATTCATACCATAATTTATCAGTGGGGAATGAAAGATGATGTATTATAATATGGAAGACAAGCCTCAGTGCTGTAGGGTTCCTGCTTCAGATCAGCCAAAATGGCACATAGAGGCCATGTAGACCAGCCCTTTCCGTCCCCAGATGGGGAAGTTATAGCACAGAAGGGAGAAATCCTTTGACCCAGTTTACACAGTAAGCAAGTGGCAAAACCAGAACTAGAATTCGGATTATTTATTTACCAATTTGTAGTGCTGGGGATCAAACCCAGGGCCCCATGCATGCCAGGCAAGCTCTCTATTCACTGAGCTACATGGACGACCCAAACTCAAACGCCCTACAACAGGAAGAGGACGAAAGCACAGGAAAGTCACTTGAGCACAGCTACCCCTTACACTGAAACTAGAAGTCAATGGGGGGGGGGGCTTTTGTGATGGGTGTGGTTATCAGCCTGATACACATGGGAAGAGAGCCCCTTCACTGAGGAATTGCTGCCATCAGATTGGCTTGTGGGCAGGTCTGTGAGATATTTTCTTGATTGCTAGTCCATGTAGAAGGGCCTCGCTCACTTATCCCTGTATAAAGCTGTATATATACTGCAGCTGAAGTCAAGCCTGGAAGCAAGCCCATGAAGAGCCCCCCTCCATGGTTAGTTTCAAGCTCCCGTCTGGTGTCCCTGCACGGGCTTCCCTCCGTGGTGAGATATACCCTTTCCTTTCCAAGTTGTTTTTGACCATAGACAACAGCAACCAAAACCAAAGTAGCACGGGTCTAAAAAAGTTACATTTCCCATCAATATTGTGGTTTATTGGCACATTAAACTGTCTCCCTGACCTCCAGGAAAGTGGGGACTGCACAAATATGGTATGTATCTCCTGGGAGCTGGGAAGGGCGAGCCGCGTATAAAGAGCTCTCGTTGCTACGGACAAGGCAGAGGCCATTCAGTGACAGCTTCAGAGTCCCCCAGTCAAGGCCCCTTCCAATGAGAATGAGATCAGGAATTAAAACTGAACGAGGAAAACTTTAAAACTATGCAGATAAACCAAATCTGCACCCAAGAACGGGGGTTTGTGACGTAAAAACAGCCATCCAGGTGGCTAGTAACAAAAACCAGGCTGTGAACAGATCTTTCTGCTTTCTGCCCCTTTACACAGGAGCAAGGGGAATACACCGCATGCCATTGGGTGTGAAGGTGGTTTGGCAGCGGCAGCCACCACCCCTTAACGCCAGGCTGGCTCCGTGGGTTCTGACTGGCTAGGTCCTTCTGCTCTCACTTCTGTGTGTCTCTGTTGGAGGAGGGGGCTGCTCACTGGTTCCCTGCTGCCCAGCTAGCTTAGACCCAAAATAATCACACAGAAACTATATTATTTAAAATGCTGCTTGGCCTCTTCGCTCTAACTTCTTATCGGCTAGCTCTTACATTTTAATTTAACTCATCTCCATTAATCTGTGTATCCATTAGTGTGGTAGTGGCTTACCGGCAAAATTTCGGCATGTCTGACACTGGTGGCGGCTCCATGGAGTCTCTTCGACTCCGCCCTTCTTTCTCCCAGCATTCAGCCTAGCTTTGGTCTGCCCTGCCTGCTCTGCTACAGGCTCAAAGCAGTTCTTTATCGTTAACGGTAATCACAGCATACAGAGGGAAATCCCACATCATGTCTTCACTACATTGCTGTCAAAGAAGACAGCCTTCCCTGAAGATAGAGCTGTTCTTTGGTGAAGAGCTCTTCTTGGTGGTGGTGGTGGTGGAGGAAGAGGAGGAGGAGGAGGAGGAGGAGGAGGAGGAGGAGGAGGAGGAGGAGGAGGAGGAGGAGGAATTGATCAGCCCACTAGAATCAGGGACCTCATAGATTCCATCAGTCCCAGCACACTTGTGACCCTGGGGAATTCTACTAGTGCCAACAGCCACCAAAATTGATGAGCCGGCCACAGGAAAAGAGATTCTGTCTCAGGGACTAAAATTTAAAAAGGGGAATGCAGAGATGGATAGTCCAAAAATTGTGGGGTGTATGATGCAAACTGCTGGGAGAAGCTGTAGGATGTCATGGAGCCGGGGGCTTCCTGTGTCTGCTTCCTGGAAGGGGGCAGGTCCCATGGACTAATTTAGAGTCTACCCCTCGGTTTCCTGACTTTAGTTATCATCAGTGCACTAATATCTAGAAGTCATTCTACTGCTCCCAACGCTCTCACCATCTGCCTATAGCACCCTTCTTCTTTAGGATCCCATAGACTAAGAGTATTTGCTTGTCCCCCACTGTGTGCCAAGTAGTGCCTGGATCTGCATTTACTATCTTCTCTCTTCACAAGGAAAACAATGGGCAGGGATGGTGAGATGGCCACAGGTACAGGAGATTGCTGCCAAGCCAGAGGACCTGAGTTCAATCCCCTGCCCCACATGGCTCCTGACTTCCACACATGCACCATGGTACTTGAGGGCACACATGCACAGCCTTGAGGCCTGCATCAGAATTTCAGATTGAACTGATGCTGGCAGCGTCTATAAAGTACCAAGGGCACTTCCAGACACCTCCACTTATGCGTCTTGTTCAACCTTTTCCCTAATCTGACAATACAAGAATCATTACTAGCCATTCAACTGGCGAGAAAGCAGGTTTGTGTGAGCAATGGATGGGAGCAAGACTTTTAGGGATCAAGAGCACTTCAGGAGATTGCAGAGGTTGGGGTCACCCAGGATTGCTTGCTATTCATTTTGGCAAATAGAAGCACTGGGACTATCATTTATTATAATTCATAAAAGAGTGGCTATATTAAAAGGAAAAATGAAAATCAGAAAGCAGCCATATTCTCTCAATTCAATCACTGTAGCTTTATGGAAAGTTTCTGTTATCCTTATTCTTCCTCGTTTTGCTGCCAAGCAGTGATGACTGCCACAGGACCTACGTTCAGGGCAGAGTGGTTTGAGCTGCTTGCTCAGGACTTCTAGACTGACCGGTCAGTAGCTGCAGAGGCCTCTGCTAACTGCCTAGCAGGCCTGTCCCTCTTCAGCCACGTTAGCAGGCACATAGCAGGCGAATCAAATAAAGTGAAACGGAACAGCTGGCCTTCACCTTAGTGGCTAGCTCATTCAGTGCAATTGCTTTACATTTGAAAAATAAAGGGAGGATATTCTTTAGCCTTTCCAGGGAAAGAAAAAAAAAAAAAAAGAGCTTCACAGTACTGCATTTTCTTTGAGATGAAACAGTAACTTTCCAGAGCTGGTGAGTTGCCACCCTGACTGGATAAAGGCATCTGCTGCCAAGTGACAACCTGTGTTCAGAGCCAGGAACTCAGGATAGGAGAGAACCAACTTCCCCAAGATGTCCTTTGACCTCCACATATGTGCTGAGGCTTACGCCCCTTATAAATAAATACATATAATACAAATATGTAATAATAGTAATAACTTTCTGGAGAAACGTAATTTTGTTCTAGCTGTAGTTTTAAAGATTGTTCAACTATTCCAGAGCGTTATTAGCAGAATAAATCAGAATGAGTGTAATAGGGCTTGAAGTTTTAGTTTGCAGAGTAAACACAGCAATAATTTTCAAATTGCAGTCTAATGAAATCTTCCAAGTTGTGAACAACAATAAAAACTAGTCATGTTGGTGCCGTTTTAAATTACAGTTAGATTTGAAAATGAAACACCGTCCACTGTCCTCTGATGCATAGAGATCCTTAAAGCAGTGAAACGGCCCGGCTGGCTAGAACTGCCCCATTGGACTCTGTACTCACTGACACTGAAAAGAATGTAATTTAGTATATGGAGTGACAGGTATATTATGCAATTAAATTTTTGGTAATAAAATACCACTCGGTGGAGAAAGCAAGGCCCAACAGCAACCAAGGTGAAACAGATAGGAAGAAGAGAGAAATCTAGAAAACGGTGATATTACCAAAATATTTGAAGCTGTAGTGATTTGAGGTAACTTTATCACATTTTGGGTCAAGATAAAAAACATCAGATTAGGCCATATGAAAAGTTTCTTTTTTCATAGGGAAAAATAATGATGAGATAACAGCTATTTCAAATAATAATAAAACTGTTTACTGACCCTCGTCACAATTTAATCTGGTTTTCTCAGAAAAACCGAGTGCCCATTTTCAAACAGGAAGTTCAACAGACCCAGTGACTTGGCTTTGTGCCAGGTTACGAAGAGAGTGTCAACACAGAAGTGTAAGCCCATAATGGAGCAGGGTTACTGGCCACGCTAATTTGTTATCCCAAGCGCCAGGCAAAGCTGTGGGGAGGTGCAAGGGCAGTACTCGGGACCGCATGCTTTACAAGGGTTAGACGTAAGCAGTTGGCAGAAGCAGAGGAGAAGACATAAGCCAACCTCTTTGCGACCGATTTTACTTTGTTTTCAAAATGACATTTTCTGCTGTCTTTAAACTTATATATTTGCATGTGTTTTCCGTTAACAAAGAAACTAGCTTACTCGTGTTATGTATATGAATTCCCTAGCACAGCTGGGATTAACCAGTAGCTTTGTACGCGGCCTGCAGTCCAAGCGCTTTGTCAAGGGTTTAGACTGAGTCATGAAACGACCCTGTATCAAAGCACTAGTTTAACCACGATTGGGCTAACTTTTCTCCTGGCCTGTGGTTTTGACATCCGTACATTCCTACCCTTAGCCCCTTGGTGCTGCTGTAACAAAACATCTGAGACTGAGTGATTTAAAGTGACAGAGAGTCCCTAAGGTTCAGAGTGGGGAAATCTGAATTCCAGGCAGATTCAGGCGAGGTGAAGCCCTCTGCTTCACGCATGGCACACGACTGCTTTGCCCTCTTACCGCACAATGCTTAGAGACAAAACGGCTAGTACCAAGCCCTCAGGTAGCAGGAACAATAGAAGGGCCAGGGGCTTCTCAAGTATCCCTCCCTCTTTAAATCATTTTATTATTAAAACTTACAAATAGCCGGGCGGTAGTGGCATACACCTTTAATTCCAGCACTTGAGAGGCACACTCAGGTGGATCTCTGTGAGTTCGAGACCAGCCTGGTCCACAAGAGCTAGTTTCAGGACAGCCAGGGCTGTTACACACAGAAATCCCATGTGTAAAAAACAAACAATAAAAAAACTTACAAATAAAAACATCATGCAGCCAGATTAATGGAGCCATGCAAGCAAGCTCTTGTAGGCCTTGAGGAAATTTCTAGCAGATGGAATAACCATTCCCAAACCGTGGAGCTTCACTGTGGATTCCACACTTTAATTATGGATTACATTTTTACATCCTAAAGGAGAACTGGAAAAGGGATTTTAGGTGAGGAGGAGGAAGGCTGGAATTCTGGTTAGGAAAGAGCTTAGAAAGTCAAATGTTTTTCTAGCTGTAACTCTGCCGTGGAGTTTCATTGTTCTTGTTCTGTTGGCTTGGTTTTTGTCTTTGTCAGTGGTGGGAGAGGTGTTAATCCCATTCATGTCTGGGGAGCCTTCATGACTTACTTTCCCTCAGCAGGCACGGGAGTGGGGCCTATAACTTCAGCATTTGGAAGGATCAGATGTTCAAGGTCAGCCTGGTTATGTGAGAGAAAGACAGTGAGGTGGCTCAGCAAATAAAGACACCTTTAAACCAACTCTGACTACCTTTGGTCTCCAGAACCCATATATAAGAGAGAACTGGTTCCTAAAGGCTGTCATCTGACTTCCACAGGTTTACTGTGCCATGCACCCCTACACACACACACACACACACACACGTATATTTGTTAACTTGTTTTACTAGGGGCTAGAAAGATGGTTCAGTCGTTAAGAGTGCTTACTCCCCTTACGAGGACCAAGTTCTCTTCCCAGCACCCACATGGCAGTGCACAGCCATACCCGCTCCAGAGCGAGTGTCTAACACCCTCTGGCCTCCATGGGCACCAGGCACACCGGTAGGGCACATTAATACACTCCAGCAAACACACGCGTACGTAAAATAAAAGCAAATAAATCTTTACAAAACAGTTTCTGTAGATAAACTAAGTTCAAAACACTTATTAGATATAAAAATTTTAATAATGACAGCCATTGTAAGTTCGTTTAATTCTGACATCTCTCCCTTCAAGATAGAACAATTATCGCAGCCAAACATTTTAGGGAAAATCAGTGCATGAACTGCAAAATTATAAAGTATTGGAAGTTATATCAAGCAACTACAATACTGTTGAAATATTCTAGTGCATGTTATAACTGATTTGTCTATTTTTATACTAGAAATGCGATAAAATTGCAAGTATACAAAAAATTCTCTTAATTTCCTACGATGCTGTGTAGTATAGTCACTTCATAAAGTCGCTAAATGAACTAATGAGCTACCCCCAAAATTAAAATTTAAATACAAAAGGTATCTGCTTGTCGAATTATAATGAGTGGCTTCACTGTAGTAAGGGAGCCTAACCTGTACATTGGTCTCAAAAGAAGGCTGATTTACAACACTGTTTCCATCTGTATTTTAGGCAAAGGGGAAAATCTAACTTTGGCTGTAACCAGATAACAGAAAATAAAAGCAACGTCAAGATAAGAATTTCAACTGCCCAATCCCATAGACCAGATAATAATTTTAAATAATAGTTACGCTGTTAATTGTTGAAATAATATGTAATAGTCTTTTTTCTCCTCCATCATTAAAATCTTATATAATATTCCGATAATAATTTATCACCAAGACAGGGATTTTTCTAGGCAATGCATCACCAAACCACATTTTGTTTCTGGTGTCATCTGCTGGCATCAGTCCACGTTATAAAATGATACATTGTTTAAAAACTTGATACACTTTGGAATGAAGTTCACAGGCACGCTGCTAAAAATAGGCCCGCTTTAATTTTTTTTTTCAACAAATTTCATATGACCATGGTGATAGAAGTACATTAGGATAATAGAAATTCACCCGACATTAGTTTTTAATGAATCTTAGGTTTCACAATTCTTTCATATTCCAAAATTTAATTAGTCTTCGAAAATAACTATCATTTCTTGAGCTCCAGGAGCCCAGAAGACGACGCCCTGCTAAGCATTTTCCATGCTCTTCTTCCCCAGAGTCACTCAGCCTCTGCACACAGTGCTGATGAACTAACAACCCCATTGCACAGAAACGCAAACTGAGGCTCCAAAGTTAAGAGGTGTCTGAGTCAAGTGTGGAAGTTAAGAATAACAATTCTTAGGCAGTGGTGGCGCACGCCTTTAATCCCAGCACTTGGGCGGCAGAGGCAGGCGGATCTCTGTGAGTTTGAGTCCAGCCTGATCTACAGAGTGAGCTCCAGGACCTGTTACACAAAAGAAAGAAAGAAAGAAAGAAAGAAAGAAAGAAAGAAAGAAAGAAAGAAAGAAAGAAAGAAAGAGAGAGAGAGAGGAAAGAAGGAAGGAAGGAAGGAAGGAAGGAAGGAAGGAAGGAAGGAAGGAAGGAAGGAAGGAAGGAAGGAAGAATCAGCCTTTGAATACGTCAGCTCTAACACCAAAGCCCTTACCCTGAAACACCACAAGTATCAGCCAACAAATTTTAAGGAAATGGAGTCCTAAGCACACAGAAAGCGAACACCAACCTTGGAAAAATACGGGGCTGGGTTAGCCATGGAGAGGAAAAGGCACTACTGATATTTTAAGGGGATTATAAAGAATCATGTTTCCCAACTTTCTTTATGAACATGCTTTTCATTCTAAATTCAAAATTTTAGGATCAGTGTTTGCACTCTGGTTTCGCTAGAACTCAGGGCACACTTCTTTAAGATCTGGTGACAAGCATCTAGTATTTGCCAGGAAATGAACGGTACTTATTTAAACATCACTGTCATTTCTCCTTCATAGGAAATCCATAAGAAAATCTGAGACACGATTATAACAAACAAGAACCACACTTTATACAGTGGCAGTTGTATTCATGTGCTGGTGGTATAGCGGAAAGACAGGACATTTCAGTGGCTGGTAGCACTGAATTCCTTCTAGTGGTTTCCTTGAGCTCATTAGATATTCCCTGGCTGATTCTCCTAAGTAATTAGATTTTAACAGGATTTTCAACAGATCAGAGCAATCTCTGTGGGTGCCAACAGAAGAGTCCCCCTCTGGCCTTGCCAGCAGGGCACGGCAGATAACATGCAGACTGGGAGTTAATAGGACAATTACTGGCCTCTTTTAAATGAGTTACATTAATGCACTTAAGCTAAATGGCTCTGCATATGATTAAATATTAACATCTGCAAAATACAGAATCATGCTATGCAATCAAGTCCTGTTGTTTTAATTTCCCCAAAGAAAGATTTCAACTGTTTACACAAATGCCTTTAAATATCGTAGACTAAATATTTCTAGGGTGTACAAATAGAAAGTTGGAAGACGTTCCTCTCACTTGAGAGTCCTAACATATCCTTACTTTTAGAATCTCATCATTGGCCAAGACAGAGAAGCTTTCAACTCTAAACAAATATATAATAACAGTAATGACGTTCGGGTATTGTACATACAGTAAGGAAAATAAAACATGGGTCTCTAGAAGAGGGACAGCAAATGAGGGAGATTCCTGAGCAACCCATGCTGGCTTGAATTCATATGACAGAGACCCAGAGGAGAGAAAACCAGTGTACAGAAGCCAAGAATGCTAAAGGTCTGTGGCTCTTTCTCCACTCAAGCTCAGATTTATACCTAAATTTATACTCTAGGGCTCCACCTAAATCATCTAATCATATTTAGGTATAAATCTGGTGTGCACCTGGACTGTATGTTCCCCTGGTCTGCTAGCATTTGATTAACTGGCATTGTCATTGACACCTTAGACTGAGTCACAGACTTCCCTAATTTTCTTTGTTCGAGGTGGTTGTGGTGAGACAGGGTCTCTCCGTGTAGCTCTAATTGTCCTGGAACCTGCTCCATAGATCAAACTGGCCTCAAACTCACAGAGGTTCTCCTGTCTCTGCCTCCCGATTGCTGGGATTACAGGTGTGCATCACCACCACCCCACATAATCTTCAAAACATTAAAAATGGGAGCAGGTAAGATGGCTCAACAGGTAAGGGCATTTGCTGCCAGGCCTGGCAGCAGCTGCTCGAACCCACATGGTAGAAGGAAAAAAAAAATCAAAACAAAATAAAACCATTCCCACAGGTTTTCCTCTGATCTACACACACACACACACACACACACACACACACAATTATAATAAAATATAAAGGATTTTTTTAAAATAGAGAAGCCTAATATTTAACTTTGTCTCAGCACTCAGATGACCTTTTCTGTGACCCTAATACTTTGTCATTCATGAAACCTCCTTTGCCTTCCCATGGGATGACTATGCTTGCTCCCTTTTTTCTGCATAGGAAATGTTAAACTAATGGGAGGTCCTTTTGTGACTGGCGGCGGACGAGGACGGACCGCCATGAAGGCCTTGGGCACACTCCGGGAGTACAAGGTGGTGGGGTGCTGCTTGCCCACCCCGAAATGCCACACACCACCGCTGTACCGAATGCGCATCTTCGCGCCCAACCATGTGGTGGCTAAGTCCCGCTTCTGGTACTTCGTGTCACAGCTGAAGAAGATGAAGAAGTCATCCAGGGAGATCGTGTACTGTGGGCAGGTATTCGAGAAGTCCCCCCTGCGCGTGAAGAACTTCGGCATCTGGCTGCGCTATGACTCCCGCAGTGGGACACACAACATGTACCGCGAGTACCGCGACCTGACCACTGCTGGGGCTGTCACACAGTGCTACCGAGACATGGGTGCCCGGCATCGTGCCCCTGCACACTCCATCCAGATCATGAAGGTGGAAGAGATCGCCGCTGGCATATGTCGCAGGCCAGCTGTCAAGCAGTTCCATGACTCCAAGATCAAGTTCCCACTGCCCCACCGTGTTCTGTAGCGCCAGCACAAGCCTCGCTTCACTACCAAGAGGCCTAACACCTTCTTCTAGACCCAGAGACCCACTGAATAAAGCTCCAGAGTTCTGCCTGGGGAAAAAAAAAAACAAAAACGAATGGGAGGTTAGTTCAGGTCCATCACTAGCTTCCTGGGTGACTTCAAATAAGTCTGTTACTATTTCTTGGTTTTGTTATCTTCTGGTGTGTCATTCTGATTGTGGGGACCTGGCTCAAGAATTCCTGGCACTTTAGGTAGAGGCTTATGCCTGTAATCTCAACACTAGGATCAGAGGCCAGAAGATCAGGAGTTCAAGGTCATCCTCAGCTTCAAGTTCGAAATCAGAGTTAGGAGCATGAAACTCTGCCTCAAAAATTTGAGGAGAGGAGAAGAAGGAAGAAGAAGAGGGAAGGGGGAAGAGGAGAGGAGGGAGGAAGGGAGGAGGAGAAGGCAACTCTTATTCTACAAACTGTGTAGCTCAGTCGGTAGAGCATGAGACTCTTAATCTCAGGGTATTGGGTTTGAGCCCCGCGATGGACGCCAAAATGTTACGGCGTAAATTAACAGCATACAGAATTTACAATAAAATATTCAGCTTTAATAAGGAGAGGACTTACAAAACCGAGGTTCCCGCAGAGAACAGGAAAACAGAAGGGCAGGCGGGGAGCACACCCGCAATATTTATAAGTAAATAATATCCTCAGGGGATCCTGCTCTTCAAGCAAAGTGATTGGCTGGGCTTCCCCTACAACAAACTGTCTCTTCTTCTAGTTTTAGCTTTCAGCTGTATGTCAGCCCAACACTGTGCTAGAATAAGCAGCCAACATCCTATCTGTATGGCGTTCTCTACACATATAGAATCCACAGCATTATAGTTTCATGTCGGTCTTGCAGAAAATCATGCTTGCCCCAGTCACACTCACTCCTGGCAGCCGGTCTAAGGGACGCGGTCCCCTCCACTTGTCGGTGACGTTCATAGACATTTCCACGGCTCCTACTCCTGAGCAGATCTTCATGTCACAAAAAAAGAAGAGGAGGAGAGAAAAAAAAAACAAATGAAAGAAAAAGAAAATAAAAGCATGGGGCTAGAGAGATAGCTCAACAGTTAAGAGTACTCGCTGCTCTTGCAGAGGACCTGCGTTCAGTTCCCAGCATCCACACGGTGGCTCCCAGTCATTCATCATCCCAGCTCCAGGTGGATCAAGCGCCATCTTCTGGCCTCTGGAAACAGCTGCATCCGCATGTGCACATGAATAAAAAGAAAATTTCAAAAAAAAGAAATCCTTTAAAAACAATTTTTAAGAACAAAGCAAATAGATGAGCTCCAAGGTCAGATTTTTAAAAATTTATATTTGCCATTACAATATCTTCAGTTTCTAAAGTTGTGTGTGTGTGTGTGTGTTCGCCGTGTGCAGGCATGCATGAGAGTGCATTGTGGATGTTAGAAGACAACTTCTAGGAATTGGTTCTCTTCCTCCAGAGCAGGTTCTGGGGATTCAATCAGGCTCCCAGAGCAAGCACCTTTGCAGCTGAGCCATCGCACCGACCCACAGTGTTTTAAAACACTGGTTGTAGCGTTATTCCTGCTTCTGGAAAAAACTAGAGAGAGACTATTACCAGGAGACGTGTTAAATGAATCATGGGTGAAAATGCCAAATACAGCCCAGGAAAAAAAAAAAGACAGAACATCGGTCTTCCCTTGCAGTAACTCATCAGAATTAACCAGCCATTTGCATACACCTAATTCTAAGTTGCTACATTCGGAGATAATCTCATTAGGCTGGGAACATTTTCCCACTGGCTTAATTTTCTCTGCCCGTTGCCTATATTATGATTTCCTCTTATAGTTCAGTTAGAGACCTAACCTTTCTAGATTTCATCTCTTAACCTTTCATGCATTTGATAAAAAAAAATTAAAATAAACTCTACTTCAAAAGCATCATAAGTGCTCAATGTAGTGACAGGCACAGCTGCTTGTCCAGCAACTGATAGTTCAAATCTAAAGCAGGAGGTTCTCAAGTTCTAGGCAAGTAAATGAAAAACCCATCAAAACAAACCAAACTCCAATTTCTTGCTAGAAGATAGACTTATTTTGAACTCTAGCTGCCAAATACTTTAAGTCATTATGGCAAAAACAAAACAAAACAAAAACAAAAAAAAACCCCTCTATTCCCCACTTTGGTGTTTCTTAAATGGAAGCAACCATAGTCAAACATTACCCTGTGCTCCATGTATGTGTGTGTGTTGGGGGGGCAAACATTACTCCATGACTTGTATGTGTGTGTGGGGGGGGGAGTAAACATTACTCTACATCCTGGGGGGGGCAAACATTACCCTGTGCTCCATGTATGTGTGTGTGTGAGGGGCAAACATTACCCTGTGCCTTGTGTATGTGTGTGTAAGAGAGGGGGGGCAACTGTTACCCTGCATCCTGTGTGTGTTGGGGGCAGGCTAGTTCTGGAGGCCAAAGGGCAACTTTCAGAATTCTGTTGTTTCCTACTATGAGTTCTCAGGATAGAATTCAGGTTACCTAGCTTGCAGGGCACATGCCTTTACCACCTGAGCCATCTCCATATTGTACTTTAAACATTTTAGTATGGAGCTAGAGAAATGGCTCGGTGGTTAAGAGCACTTGCTATTCTCCCAGAGGACCATGCCAACTCTTACAAAGGAAAACATTTAATCATGGTGGCTTACTTACAGTTTAGAGGTTGAGTCCATTATCATCATAGCAGTAAGCAAGGCAGCATGCAGGCAGACTTGGTGCAAGAGAAGGAGCTGAGATTTCTTACATCTTGACTCACAAGCAACAGGAAGTGGTCTGTCTTACTGAGTGTAGCTTGAGCATGTGAGACCTCCAAACCCGCCTCCACTTCCTCCAAGAAGGAAAAAAGACCACATCTACTCCAACAAGGGCACGCCTCCTAATAGTACCACTCCCTTTGGGGGTCATTTTCTTTCAACCACCACAAAGCACAAAGGCAGCAATAGCTGATAAGGAAGGAATGTGTGTCAACCAACTGTCCCTGAACCTCTACTATGGTTGTCCCTAGAAACCAATGCTTCTTTATCTTCCATAAGCAAGTAGAATTATCCTATTATGAAAATGAGTCTCTGAGTAGAAAAATAGAAACATCATCCCACATGGTTGAAGAATTTGGTGCATTTCTATGAACTTTTTTAACAGATTTCTCTCTATCCATGAACTTTTTTTTAACTGATTGATTGCATTTATTTATTTGCTGTGTGTGTGTGTGTGTGTGTGTAGCATGTGGAGGTGAGAGAATAACTCCCAGGAACCAGTTCTCTCCTTCCACCATGTAGCTCCTGGGAATACAAGTTGACTCATCATCAGGCTTAGTGGCAAATGCCCTTATCTGTGCTTACCTCTCTGGCTCACTAGCAATAAATTTTTAAACTGATTTCTTAAAAAATAAAAATTACACTTAGGTCAGCAAGAAGGTTCAGTGGGTAAAGGCACTTGTCTCTCAGCCTTAGGTTCTGAGTTCTATCTCTGGGAATCACAGGGTAGAGAGACAAGAGAACCCAACCCTATAAATCATCTTCTACCCTACCCATTCACATACAAAGCCCCAAAATGAAAATAAAATAAAGTATTTTTAGTTGTATTGTTACTGGAGAATGTTTTTATCTTGTCCCACTGATTCCTTCCTACAAGGAGAGTTTGACTGTCTCTCCCTTTATTCATGCAAATCTAACTGGTAATTTTGTAAAAATAAAACTGGGTATGTTCTACCTGGCTCAGCAAAGACCACCAATGGACAGAGAACACGAACCCTTCCATGTTAGAAATCCTACATGCGGCTAATCTACATAGAGAATTCCAAATAACCAGGACAACATAGAGACCCAATCTCCAGAAACCAAAAAGAAAAATGATAACAATACTAATAAAAATAAGTCTTCTGTGTAAAGAAACTGGGACCTAATGCTGGACTCTGCTAGGAACCCTATTTGCTCCTAAATGAAATCAGTGTAGCTGTGTTCATCATAAAACAGTATTTT
This sequence comes from Alexandromys fortis, assembly GCF_014885135.2. Lineage (NCBI taxonomy): Eukaryota > Metazoa > Chordata > Mammalia > Rodentia > Cricetidae > Alexandromys > Alexandromys fortis. The sequence continues at coordinate 12,399,064 of NW_026067908.1, read as the reverse complement.
GGCCTGAATATTTTATTTCTTGAATGGTTAAGAAAGAAGCAAAGCTTTTTAACTCAGGCGTATTCTGAAAGGCTACCAATGTCCCTGTAGGTCAAACCTTCATGTTCTTCCAGTGTCCCTGCAGGACAAGCCTCCATGTTCTCTTACTGGAGCGCTGAGAAGCCAGGAGCAGATATGAACCTGAGGGGAGGTGGAATTATCCTTGCAAGGACTGCAGTCAATGTTTGTTGAAGGGGAAAAATGGAAAGAGAAGATCTACCATATATACCCAGTCCTAATGGAAAGCCTATTCCTGCCATATACATTAGAGAAATTGTTCGAGAAGAGATCACCCATGTGAAAATATTAGCGCTGTAATTCTGCCAAGGTCAGCAAGACCTAGTGATTCGCTGAGATATCACCTTCATTTCACCAGGTAAATAAAGGCTCCTTCCCCGGTGCGTCCTAGCAAGCGGCACTGCAGAACAACAGTTAAATTATGAGTACAGCACATATGTTCCGTACCATATCGTTTACGGCACAATTTAGCATAGACATAATGCTTTGTAACAAACTACAGTACCATTCACAAAATGCATTTAAATAGCATAATTTAGTTCATTAAGTTCCGTCATTTACAGTAAATCAAAATCATCACAGGAATTGAAGAGAGTACACAGTTGTTTGTTTGAATAGTTAAGCTAGCCAAGTCAATTTCTTTCTGAAGGTCAAGGACAGAGTTGTTTCCATTTTCTGTGATAAAAAAGATACAGCTGGTGTCAAAAGATAATTTAATGTCATCTCAAAATGATCAACCCGCTTTTTCTCCCTCCCCCCCTTTCCTCCCTGGCTCCTGGTTCCATCGCCTATCACTGCCATGATAGAGACAGATTCCACTCCCCCAACGGTGGGTCAGTTACCTAAGACAGATGTGCAGATTTTTACAAAGCCTCAAACATACTATCTCTTCAAATTTTTAACCAAGATGTATATATTTAATCCTGAGAAAGGTCCAAATGCTTCAAATCATTGTGCGTGTAATGATTTAACGTATCTATTTATCATGGCTTGACAGAAGTTTTTTGTGAGTAGGAGCCTGCCCGGTTCACTTTGTTCCGGGACTACCATCTGGTAGTGTCTGTTGACTGTGAATGTCTAGAAAGAAAGGAGTGGCCTAATTCTTCACTGGTTTATACTCCTCATAGCCCTAGCCAAGGGCTCCATCTACACCAGGAAATATTTGTTGGTAAAATCCTCGACCAAAGGCATGACTCGGCAGAGCACCAAGCCTAACAAACTGAGCTCAATGCCTGGAACCCACGTGGCGGAAGAAAAGAGTCACTTCCCCCACGGTATCCGTAGGTACACCATGCCACACACGTGCCTACACACATGCACACGTGTGAAATCAACCAAGAAATATGTCTAACTTTAAAATCTTGTTAGATCGTGACTTAATAAGGTTTCCGTCGATCTGAATAAAGGTCATGACCAAAATCAACTCAGGAAGGAAAGGGTTTACTTATCTTTCAGCTTCCAGTCCATCATGAAGGGAAGGCAGAACAGGAACTCAAGGCAGAAACCTGGAATTGAAGCAGAGCCCATCAGTGAGCATTGCTTGTTACTGGCTTACTCCTCATGGTTTGCTCAGCCTGCCCAGGAGTATCGGTGCCCGCAGTGAGCCAGGCCCTCCCACATCAATCATAGTCAAGGAAGTGCCCCCACAGACTTACCAATGGGCCAAGCTGGTGGAGAATTTTCTCATGTGAGGTTCCCCTCTTTCCTGCTGACTCTAGCTGTATCAAGTTGACAGTAAAATAAAAGGGACATACCTTGGGATACAGTTCATGAGCACAACAAATCAATCTGTACTTCAAAAATATTTTATATTTATTTGCGTGTATGTGTAGGTGTGTGTGTCGGTGTAAGAAAGCACATGATATTGTCCCCATATAGAAGTCAAAAGTCAATCGCACAGGACTGGGTTTTATCCTTCTACCACGTAGAACCAAACAGGCCATCAGACTTGGCAGCAAACACCTTTACCTGCTGAGCACCTCACTGGCCCAAATCTGCTTTTTAAATGGTTTTAATACACAAGTACCTACACTAAAAGACACAGAAAGGAGAAGACATAATTTAACGTTGTATTCCACCGATGCGACTGCTTACTGTCTGCTGTTCACTGAGCAGAACCGCACGTAGGTACATAAAATCATGTTTTACCTTCCACGGGTCTTTCTATTAGCCTGCACCTGACACACTCAGCGGTGGCTAAGAGTGCGGAGACTTAAAACACTAGCCAGTGCACCACACTTAGCTTGCATCTCTCCCCGTGTGTGCCTTGCACAGGCACTGGGTGAACCACAGAGCGACAACCTCTGGTTAGATCTGAACTCAGTCCTGAAGCTGCCCAGAGGCCAGCGAGGTACTCCAAAGGAGAGCACAGTGTCTTGATTAATAAAGGGGGCACAGCGCACTCGTTTGAAGCACTGGCTTCTCTTCTAGCACGTTCTAGGGAACAGGCCCACCAGAATTGTGAATGGACACCGTGGGAACAAGTGTGAAGGGAAGGTGCCAGAGAGACAGCTTCTCCCGCTTCCTCTCCTTTCCATCACGTTTCTCTTTCCTACAAGTTGAGAAAACTATTGAAATTAGGAATTTTTTTTCAAACTTGAAACTAGTGCCAGTGAGATGGTTCAGCTGGTAAAGGTAATTGTTGCCAAACCTGGCTACTAAGTCTATCGTTAGGTCTCACATGCTAGAAGGATAGAACAGTCTCCTGTAAGCTATCCTCTGACCTCCACAGCCCTGTAGCCTCTTCTGACCTCTATGGGCAACAACACAGACAGACAGACAGACAGACAGACACAGACACAGACACAGACACACACACACACACATATACACAAACACAATTTTTTAAAAAAAAAAGTGTCATTAGATTTCCCATAGTGTCTAAATAGTAAAATGTAATAAATACTATTTAAAGTGTTTAAAAACAAAAAGTTCTAGGTAGGTGTGGTGGTGTGGGCCAGTATTTCTAGTACTAAGGAGCCTGGAGCAGTAAGATTGGCACAAGTCAGAGGCCATTCTGAGTTTCATGGCAGTACCAAGCCAGTCACGGCTACATAGCAAGACCCGCTCATTAAAAGTATGTGTGAGCGAGTGACCGGACAGTGGTGGCACACACCTTTAATCCCAGCACTCAGGAAGTAAAGGCAGGTGGATCTCTGGGAGTTCAAGGCCAGCCTGGTTTACAAAATGAGTTCCAGGACAGTCAGAGCAGTTACTTGGGGAAACACTGTCTTGGGAAACAAACAAACAAACAAACAAAAAACACCTAACAAAAACAAATAAAAAAGTGTGTGTGTCTGTAAGGAACACACACAACACAAAAGCAATAAGAAACAATAACAAAAATTCACCAAGGGGGCTGGAGAGATGGCTCAGAGGTTAAAAGAACTGACTGCTGTTCTGAAGGTCCTGAGTTCAATTCCCAGCAACCACATGATGGCTCACACCCATCTATAATTAGATCTGGTGCCAAGAACACTATATACATAATAAATAAATTTAAAAAAAAAAAATTCACCAAGGACTTTGATTTGTAGCCGAAGAAACTCCTCAATTCATCCTACGCAGGTTCCAGCAGCATCTGGAGGTGTTATGTCACAACAAGCGGTTAAATGACGTGTAGACCCAGTCTGATGCAGACTCAGCAGCATCCTCTTACAAACCCCCAGGAGGACACTGGGGCTTCTCACTGGGTATTTAAAGAAACTGTCTGGGAAGAGGTTGGGCCGGGTCTCTCTAGGCAGATCACTCTATTTAAGAACCTCCCATCGTAAATTCTATTTTGGATTTGGCAAGGAGAAGGCAGAGGCCAGCTCACTTGCATTATCATTCCAAAAATCTGAATTTGGGGCTCCTTTAGAATTCTTTACTCTCCGAAGTGGAGAGTTAAAGATCACAGTTCAGGACCCATGCTGTCAAATGAGCCCCTCCCGACACAATCATTCTGGGGTGACCTTTCAGTGGGTCTCTGGCACGGGCAGTGCACAGTCTCCCGGAGCAAAGCCAGAAGTAAGAAGAAAAGTCACAGGCCGGGGGATGACGCAAGGGAAACTATCATGACTCCCGCTGAGAGCCAGAAAGAGATTCCAGGTCCCAGCCCGCTCTTGAGCTCAGTAGAAAAACCCCTTTCACCTTTTATCCTTTGAGACGCCCAGGCACAGAAGGGTGGCATGCCAGAAACGAGATTTTGCCAGGGGTCGAGGGTGTCTCCTTGCTCCTCAGAGAATCCTGAATGCATTGCTGTTGGGTCCTCTGGGAATTTCAAGGGGCACTTTCCCAGTGTTCCAAAGCCCTTGATATGCTGCAGAGGAAGGAGGTTCGCTCATATTCTTTCAGCAGGAGCCTACTGAGGCGGCACCGACCTTAACTTCCACATGGAACACTAGGAAAGAAAAAGACAACATCAGAGTCGGAAATCTCAAGGGAGGTGCTTCCACTCAGAGTTCATCCACTGTTGTCATCAGGGCCCCAGGAAGAGATGGGGGTTGAGGGGCTGTAGAGGATGGGAGAGGAGAAAAGAATGCAAACCCAGCTGAGGCCAGTGTCCTATCATCCAGAATGACTGACCCACTGGACATGTTGGTAACACTGGTGCCCCTCTGTTTTTTCTGATGGTGGACTGGAACCCAGATCTTTGAGCACGCTTAAAGCACTATAGCTCTGAGATGTATCTTTAGCTCTGTCATTTTTTAAAAACCAGATCCAGGCAACAGTCCGGGAACGACGTCTTCTCATGATGACTGACCCCAGGACAAACGACCAGGCACTCACAGGCATCTGATACCACCTGCCTGTCATTGCTCTGAGTAACACCCAGAGTCCCATCTGTGCCAGTGGGATTCACCCAGTGAACCTGGTGTGGCAGATGCTAGCCCTGGAAGTCCTGCAAGTGTGTGGCACATCTCCCAAGAGCACCGTGGGAGGTCACACCCAGTGACTACCTCTGCGGAGATTGGAATGGAAGAGCTGGAGGAGAGCAAGGAGGACGGCATGAAATCTCCCCAGGTCCTGCGGCTGGCTCTGTACTAGTAGAGGTACGTGATGCTGACACCAACGACAGCCTACCGAATCCCGCTAGCCTTCATCTCCACTGCCGTGGGTTGTGCTGTAAGGCAAACACTAACATTATCATCCGACCAAAAAGAAGCATGCCAGGGAGACTGAGTTGGGCATGGTCACATAACCACGGTAGGAAAGGCTGCCAAGAGCCCTTCCCTTCCAAAGTCTCCTCATTAGCCATTGTGCCTCAGAAGACAAAGACTTTCAAAATCAAAGTCAACTCCAGATTTATAACCAAGTTGAGCTTTTCTTGGGAGACAGGGGAGCCTTCTTACTCGGCTGTGTCTCTGAGAACAAAGGGCTTAGAGGAAAACCTGAAAATATACCTTAGGAAAGAGAGTGCTCAAAAATAAGAAATGTCTTAACATTGCTGAGAGCAGTGGATACAGTTGTATTTACATATATAATATATGTTGGGGTTCTGTTTTGTTTTATTTTGAGATATTTTGAGTCTCACTATGTAGCTCTGGCTGTCCTGGAACTCACTATGTAGACCAGGTTGGCCTCGAACTCATAGAGATCCACCTGCCTCTGCCTCCCAAGTACTGGGATTAAGGCGTGCACTGCTACACCTGGCTACTAAATTTATTTAATATTCATTCATTTGAAGTGTCAGGGAGCAAGCCTAGAGCCTTGTCTGTGCCCTATAAGTGCTCTACCAAAAGCCACGTCCTCAGCCTTATTCTGTGACTTTAAGGAAATCTTTTTTCTGGACTCACAGCTGTTCCCCATGTTTCTCTATCTGTCGGCGTGATCACTCTATGTCTGGTTGTTGAGGTGTTGTGAGCACAGCCACCTTTTTGAGAACCTTCAAAGTGCCAGTACCTGGAGTTACGATGAAATTGAGAAATCTGGCGCTAAAACAAGCTCCTTGTTAATAGAATCTCTTCTAACAGAGAAGGAAGAGTAGCCATGGAGCCAGGCGAGCATCATCTGCCCAGGTCATATGAGGAGAAGAGAGGCACCTTGCTGTAGTGAGTTGTTCTAGAAGATCCAGAACAGCAAGAGGGACTACCAAAACCAGGTAAACTCTGGATGCTAGAGTTCAAGGTAAAGCTAAGAAAAAAAATGACACTTAGTGAAAAAGCAAGGGAAAGGTGGCTCACCTGGAACACTGAGAGTCTCTAGCCCACTTCTGGCAGCAAGGAACAGGCCACAGCTTAGGTCGTATGGTGTTACTGCAAAAGGAGAGGCTTGAAGCAAAATAAAATAAAATAAAATAAGGCCACTAGGAACTAGCTGGCTTGGTGACATGATTGTCTCACATGATCCAAGCCCTGGTTCTATCTCCAAGTGTGGTGGTGCATGCCTGTAATCCTAACACCAATAAGAGATGGAAGAACCAGGCCAGTGAGATGGCTCAGCAGACAGCACTTGCCATACAACCCTGAAGACCTGAGTCTGAGCTCCGGAACCCATGGTGAAAGAGAACCAACACCCAAAAGTTATCCTTTGGTCGCCATACACATGCCACGGTATACGCATGCGCACACTTATACATTACACACACTAATAATTTGTTAATTAAAAAAAACAAATAGAACTAGGGAAAAACATAAAGGAAGAAAAATATTAACAGACTGTTAAGTACATGCTATTAGAAGGGAATCATGACAAGGGAGAGAGAGTGTGCTACATGAAAAGATGCTGCTTTTATTCTGATTAAACCATGAACAAGGAACAACGCTGCCTTTACATTCTTTAACTGATAAAAGTAATAATAGAAGGCATGCAAAAGAAAGCTAAAAAATTGTCCAGTAGACCTAGATAGATAGAAAGATGAAACAGATTAAAGCCCATGATCACCAGCTTGGAACATCAAGTGAGCCAAAGTCAGGGTACTGATGGTTAAGCATCCTGTATGACTGGTGGTGAGATCTCAGCGAGGGAAGGGACCTTAGACTATGTGGAGGCTCCACTAACTCACACAGGGAAAATATAGACCTGAGAATGCACGAGACACTGGGTTCAATCTCCAGCACACACACAACAACAACAACAACAATAAATGGAGTCCTGGAAGGTGCCGGTAACTACTTTGCTAAATAGGAGTTTGCCCAAGAAGAAACTCATACAATGGAAGGGAGGGAGCACAAATGAATGAAACAAGTTTTAAGTGTATATTGGGTTGCAAAACATCTTTTGAAAACTTAATTCTGATAGTAACCCCCCCCCAAAAAAAAAGAGCCAAGCAAATGTGAACTTGGGCAAATCTAGCCTAGGGCACTGCTAGTGTAGTTTCCTGAGCAAGATGTCTGTGACTCTGAGGTAGAGCATTTTTAACACCAGCTGATGCGTGGAGCTGAGACACAGTAAGCCCCTCTGTGGGTGTCATAGAATAAATTCAATAGGAACTTGTGTCAGTCAAAAATTAAGAAGAAGAACCCATTACCACAAACATGCCTACATTTTTGCCTTAACTTCTTTCTTTCCTTCTCTTTTTTTATTTCTTTCTTTCTTCCTTCCTTCCTTCCTTCCTTCCTTCCTTCCTTCCTTCCTTCCTTCCTTCCTTTTCTCTTTCTTTTTTCTTTCTCTTTCTCTTCCTTCCTTCCTTTCTTTCCTTCTTTTCTTTTTTTTTCTTTTTTTTTTTTGATAGGGTAGCCCAGGTCAGTCTCCACAATAGAACAAGACCCAGTTTTTCTCTACTTCTCTCCCCCCAAAAAAGAGAAAGAAAAGGAAAGAAGATGCCAGGTACAGCAGCACACATTCGGTATGTGGAGGCTAATCCAAGTAACTCTGAGGCCACCCTGGGCTACCTAATGAGACTCTACCAGAGAAAAGGAGGGGCTAGAGATGGAGTTCTGTTGGTAGGTGCCTGGCTAGCAGGCACGAGGCTCTGAGTTCAATGCTCAGTGCTATGTAAAACTGGATGTGGTAGGACATGCCTGTGATCTCACACTCAGGAAGTGGAGGCAAATGAATTTGAAATTCAAGATCATTCTACACAGGGAGTTTGAGGCTCCCCTGAGTTGGATGAGAACCTGTCTCAAAAATAAATAAAGACATAAATAAATAAAATATTATAATAAAGAGAGAAACATGCTCATTTGACCATGGGGGGGCAGTTTGAGACAGGATTTCTCTATAGCTTTGGAGCCTGTCCTGGAAGTCGCTCTGTAGACCAGGCTGGTCTCGAACTCATAGAAATCCACCTGCCTCTGCCTCCTGAGTGCTGAGTTTAAAGGCATGTGCCACCGCCTGTCTCATTTGACCTTCCTATATTCACACCAGTGGCTCTCAAAAGACAAAGGTATTTTTTCCTATGTGCTGAAGAAACTTAATAAATTGTTAAAACCAAAATCAAAACCACAGAAATGGAATTTCACTGTGAAATTCCACATAGTTCCAAAAAGTATGTAAGCCTCTTGTTAAGAAGCAGTATAATCTTTTTTATGAGAGTCTAGCAAATTATGTGGGCTACTAAATCAACTTGGTTCATTTATTTACTTTGTTTATCGGTCAGACCAGCCCATCCCAGGATTTTACCACTCTAAATGGGCCCCTGGACTAAGTCGTGCAGGCAGGCAACAACTCCATCAAACCCAATAATTAATTGGGCAGTCCTCCTCCATATGTCATGGCGACTACTCATTAAAACAGTGCATATGGCTCGTACCTGCACATGCTAGCCTTTCGCGTTTGTTCATGGTTCAACAAATTTATGAACTATAGATCTGGTGGAACAATGAAAAATTAATTCGGGGCTATTATAATAAGACGGAGAGTTTAAAATTAGAAAGGAAAAAATCTAAAACAAGGAAAAAAATATGTCAGGCCGACAACAGAATTCATGACCAACTCACAGTACGCGCCTGTGGTTTGGCCTCTATGTCCGACACACAGCCAAGAGTTGAGAAACTAAGAGACGCCATTGCGCATGCCCAGAGTCTCGGTTTTTCTTCCAGGAGCTATCGTCTGTGTTGAAACAATGTAAAGTTGTCGCTGGTGAACGCCACTTTATCTGTCCATTTCATCATCGCTTTCGCCAAACACCAGAAAGGAAGACCTTAGGGTGGGAAAGTTTAGTACGTGATGGCTTGGCCCTGTCCGTGAGCAGAACGAGCATCATGGCAATGCGGCCATGGGGTAGAGGCTGTTCTCCACTTAGGAGCAGATAGGAAACAGAGCCACAAGACTTGGGACCAGGCTCTCGTAGATGCCACCTCCTAAACTTTCTGTAACTTCACAAAAGAGTTCAAGAAGCCGGATACCGAGTGTTCATACATGTCCCTGTGAGGAACATTTCATATCTAAATCACAACAGTCACACATTTCTGGTCACCGCAATCCTCATTTTAGGTGGCTGTCTTAAGAGATGTGATTGCGTGAAGTACTGTAAAGTTTTTCCGGCCTAACAAACCTCTCCGCGGAGGCAATAATCCAAATCAGACCAAATCAAACCAAATTAGAAAAAGCCCAGGTTTAATGGAGGCCAACACATTCTCTCTCTTTCTCTCTCACTCTCTCTCTGGGAGGCCCTCGGGGAAAACAAGGAGATGGGGAAGGAGAACCAGAAAGACCACGTGTTTGTGTTTGTTCTCTGGGTGGGTGGGGGGGGCAGTTTAAATAGCCTGTGGGGGTGGTCTTGATCCTCTCTGGGGAGGGATTACCTTTTAGTGGGCTTTCTCAGAGGTGGAGTTTGGAATGAGGAAACTCCCAGGGGAAGGGGCTTGAAATGGAGCTTTCCACCAAACATTGCAAAATGGGTGCCAGGGGGCTAGGGTGACACGCTTCCAACCAAACAAGGATGTCATTTCGGCAATGACATGTATTTTATTCCGTGCAAAATTAAATATGCAACTTAGTAAAAATGAAAAAGATTACCAAGGCAGGTGTGATGCTTCATGCCTCTATTATCATCAGGACTTGGGAGGTAGAGGCAGGAAGATCCAGAGCTAAAGGCCAGACTGGGGGTCAGTGAGATGGTTCACTGGGTAAAACTGCTTTGCCTTGAGGGCCAGACAACCCCAGTTCAATCCACTGAAACAGCCTCTCCCTCCTGAGTACTAGGATTAAAGGCACATGCTACCCGACTGGGAACCAACTCTCGAAAGTTGTTTTTGACCTCCCTGTGTGTGATGTTCCATGCACCCACATTCACAAACCCACACCATCCACACAATAGTAAAAAACTAAAATAAATGCTTTAAAAGTTGAGTCTGGGCCACATGGAGAGCCTGCCTCTGCCTCCAGAAGGAGAGTGAGAGAGAAAGAGAGAATGTGTTGGCCAGCAAGATGCACTCAGCGCTGGTGCCGTGGACTAATGCTCCTGGACACTAAAGATTTGTCACTCCCAATTGGTTTAGTAAACTGCTGATTGGCCAGTAGCCAGGCAGAGAGTACAGGTGAGGAGAGCAAACTAAGGATGCTGGGAAGAGAAGCAGCAGAGTCAGAGAGCTGCAAGCACACACAGAGAAGCAAGATGAGAATGCCATTCTGAGAAAAGGGACCAAGCTATGTGGCGTAACATAGATAAGAATGTAAACATTACGGGTTAATTTAGGTGTAAGAGTTAACTAGTCACAAGCTTGAGCTATCAGCTGAGCACTTACAAATAATATTAAACCTCTGTGTTATTTGGGAGCAGGTGGTTGGGACAGAAACTTCCACCTGCACACTGACTGTCAAGCCTGCTCCCCTGAGTCTGGCTCAGGACCCACATGGTAGAAGAGAAGCAATTTCCTCAGGCATTCTTTGACAGCCACATGTGCTGCACTGTGGTATTCATGTGTGCGTGCACACACACAAACACACATACACAGTGATAAGTAAATACATTTAATAAAAATAATTTTAAAATGCCCCTCTTATTTTGTCTCAGGATGTAATTCTAATACTCAGGAGACTTAAGCAGGAGGGTGTTGACTTTGAGACCAGCCTGGACTATATAGTGAACTCTTCCTGAAGACAAAAAGACAGGAATGTTCTCCTATGAGTGGATTATGAATAATATCTGGACGCAGATTTCCACTTGTGCTGGCAGCCTCTGGCCGCATGACTTTCTTCTGGTCCTTAGTATGGAACGTCACGGTCCTCCTACTTCAGTTTCAAGCAAGAAGCAGAAAGCATGGGAAGCAGAGGGCACAGGAGGCAGGAAAGACCAGATGCTCTCGTGGATCGTCTTTGACGCTGTTTAGTGGAAACAGCCTCAGGCAGGTCATTTTGATCTCCTTGGAAATGAATCTTAACATACCTACCAAAAGAAAGAATTGAAGGGCTGGAGCAAAGGCTCAGAAGCTAAGAACACTTGCTGCTTTTGTAGAGGACTCCGGTTCAATTCCCAGAACCCACATGGCGACTCACAACCATGCATACTCTAGGTCAACACCTTTTTCTGACTTCTGTGGGCACTAGGCATGCACATGCTGACATACATACGTACATGTAGGCAAGACACAAATACCCATAAAATAGAGCAAGAGAATCTTAAAAAGCAACACACACATACACACACACATATATATATATATGAGTTGGAGTAAATGAGTGCTTTCCAAGGTGTGCTAAAAAAGATGGAAATGGAGACACATGAGCAGGTGGGAACGCTTCGTCTTTGAGGGGAGTAGCTGTCCTGAAATCTACATATTAGGTTTCAGACTTAGTGCTGGCACAAAGCAAGCCAAGGCTTTCCACGGTCTGAACATGGCAGGTTGGACCAAATGCTAAGCACCGCTGCACCCAGAACGCTCGGCCCCTCTTCTCTACCCAGGTGCACGCCAGTACATCACGCCGTTTTATCTGCTCTGACCTGCTTTAGAGACATTTTAACTGAATCCTAGCGTTCTTTCTGTCATCGCAATTCTGAATCCATCTGTTCAAAAAAAGATTGATTTTTTTTCCTCCACTCGCATTTATCAGTCCATTTTGGGAAGCACTCTTTGCCACGTTCTTAAATAAGTAAATAGGATAACTGTGGTAATTGACTGACCTGAAAAGTGTATAGCGCTTCAAGGTTAATGGTCCTGGCGCAAGATTTTCGCTACAAACAGCAGAATCCTCTAGCCCTTTGCTGAGGCATCGGTTCGATAGCACGAGGAGATCAAGCCATGAATCGAATTACTCAAAAGAGAATTGTCTGAGTCCCCGAATGATCTAATGCACCTGAACTGTGCTCCCGAAAGAACTGTATCAAAGAGCTTCAGTAGAAGAAGCGTTCCCTGAACAGACAGTAGAAAAGTCAAATATTTAACAAAACAACACACACACACAAAGACATGACACAGCCCTGTTTCAAATGCCCTAAATTTCCCTGATTCATTGCAAAACACTGAAGTTCCTTCCTCACGAAGCAAAAAAAAATGGTTACCATTAAACCTTTCCATCTCTGCAATCCCTTTCATCCATTCTCATTAAAGACTGTCAAACACATACATCATTAGGGGACTTTTAAATCTGAATTTTATTGAAGATACATTACATATGCTTAAACACTTCAGTTCAGCAAGCCCATCAGCAATAAGTATCACTTGGGGGGGGGGGCGTTAGGTAAATTTTCTAGCAAACACAGTGATCCAAATAGCCAAGTGAAATCCAGGCATGGAGTTCAGATTCTCCACCCTCTCTCTCCACCCTCTCTCTTGCAGTGTACTGCTTGTGCTCGCTCATTCTCTCTCTCTCTCTCTCTCTCTCTCTCTCTCTCTCTCTCTCTCTCTCTCTCTCTCTCACCCCACACACACACACACACACACAGAGAGAGAGAGAGAGAGAGAGAGAGAGAGAGAGAGAGAGAAGCTAGGTAACTGGCAGCACTTCCACCGTCCTTAGAGACCATAGGCTGCAGACAATGAACAGCGCCCCCATCAGGTATTCTGTTAAACTTTTAAGTAGAACAAAAATGTGCAGTCAATTTGCCCTATAAAAAGTTTATTTAATTGGGCCAGGCAGAGTTGAACAAGAGTCACTGCAACCCAGGCTGTCCTGGAGCCCACTGTACAGAAGTAAAAGGTAATTCCCTACAGTAAGTCCCCAAGCTAAGCAAAGCTAGAAGCCTTCCCCTCTAGTTCGATTTTACTACTCTTCCAATGATGACAAGCCCAAGATGTTTCTAGTCTATACTTTTAAGTCTGTCTTTACCGTTATGTATTTTTTTTTTTTTTTTTTTTGGTTTGGTTTTT